>NC_056739.1:615733717-615801217 GCF_019279795.1 Protopterus annectens
ACAACAGAATGTCTAGGTTTTGTTCTCAAATATAAGGCCTACTATACATAACATGTCTAGCAGTCTGATATCTCACTGGCTTGGCAGGTATGATGTCAGTAAATAATGATGTACTGTACATTTGCACCTCTTACTGCATGACATATGGACAAAGGGTGACAGACTTGGGGGATGGAGGTACAAACACAGGACCAATATTGTCATATTGATGTGATAAACTGAGAAATTTCCTGGTGTAAATAAAACCAACCGTTGAGAGAAAAAAAGAACCTTTATCAGACAACAAAGCTTTCAGGCAATAAACCGTTTCTCAATGTTTAACAAAAGGTATGTTAAAATCACATGTTTAAATACAAGCCCACAAGATCATATGACCCGCATGCTGTGAAATTTCCTGGTGTAATAGGGCTTCTTGTGACATATCTCTTCCGAGGGATATGAAGACATTAACTCACATGGATGTCACCATGTACTGACTGCAATCATCAGAGTATGCTGCTGCATTTCCAAAGATAGTAAATGTGTGAGTAACACAACACATGTAAGACTCCAAACTCTGGCCAGTCTGCAGATAACACTACAGGTGAGAGTTTCCTCAACCACATAACACTGTCATGCCAGACTTTAACCAACATTACTTCAAATGTAGAACAGCAATACTTACATTCTGTCCCCATGTCTGGAAATCCCCCTCCTGTTTGTTGGCCTGTCTCCACAGTGTATGTTGTAAGAGGTATTTCCAACTACCCTCTTTGATGTTGTTTGTCAAACACCCACATGAAGTCCTGCTCACAGGGAAGGAAAAGGGCCAACACCCACATGAAGTGCTTAGTTATAGGAGTGTGTTTTCATGCAATTGGCTATAGGAATGATACCACAGCTGTTCCACATGCAATTAGCAAGTGGGGGACTGCAATTCATGCACAGGCCATCAGCTGATCATGATTACTTACAAAAGTCAAGCTGATGCCTATGCAGAACAGATGTACTTTTCCACATCCACCAGAGAGGGAGAGAGAGAGAAAGACAGAGGCAAAGTAAGAAAGGAAGGGAGTAAGAGAGAAGCATGTTTGTGTATGATCTGTGGATGGAGAGTGGTATCTGGCTATTATAATGGTTGCCTATATTATTTACTAATCCATGTTGTCACATAGTAATTGCACATGGCTGTACACATTTATGGCTGACGATTGTCTACAACAACCTCTACAGTGTTTGAAAACTGTTGGCATTGTAATGTGGACAATGGGACATATAGGTCCTCAATATAATGATGTAGCAAAACCCACTCTGCAATGGATCCTGTCATTACACAATCACCCCAACAAGATACTGATGGCACACACAAACACACACTTACCAGTACTGAGTTTCAAACCCCTGTCTGACTATGTATTGCTATTACAGCGTTATGCAGTTATTGCATGCACCACAGAGAATACATGTTGGAGAGTTGTTCAAAGGTATTTTTGAAGGTGAGTGACATCAGCAACAGTGCTAAAGGAGGGATAAAGGAAGTGTAGTAAGTGTGAATGTCCACAAAAGCAGTTGTCAATGAAAACACGCACACACACTCTCTCAGGGGAAACACACACATTATCACCATTGGCACGATCAGGATTAGAGCTCCTATCTAACTGGTTTGGTACACTACAGTATTACGCAGTTATCATAAGCACTACAGAGCTTATATGGCTGATATATGGCCAAAGGGTTATTTCAAGGTGAGTGACATCAGCAGGCATGCTAAAGTGGGGCAATGGGAGGTGTAGTGATTGTGAATGGCTTCAAAATAATTAATCTCCACATACACACACACAGACACACACACACACACACACACACACACACACACACACACACACACACACATACACACACACTTGCCAGTACTGAGATGCATAGTTGCATTGCTTCACAGGTATGTAGTAGGTGAATGGGTCTGAAGGTTGTACAAGGCTAGGCAAATGGAATACCTTGGCATCAGGCTACATGACAATGGTCTCCAGTGTGGCTCAGGGGTGTAGTCCCTGGAGTGGTCCCCACAGGTAGGTATTGTATTCACTGTCCACTCATCTGGTTTACTATTGTGGGTGGCCAGTGATGTGCACTGCTTCCCATGTATGTGATCTATATTCCATAACATGGACAGTGTCTGGGTTGTCCATATGTCCCACACGCATGCTCTTTGACATGTTAAAGTGTACTTGAGGTCTCTGGGGTATGTTGTGTGTACAGATGGTTATCTTCTGATGTAGCATTCCTGACCTCATTTGGGAAGACCTGGCTATGGAACTGAGGTCATGCTTGCACCTACATTGACAGCATGATACAGGTATTCAGTGGAGTTAGTGGTGTCTGCCCATACAGGGCATGTGTATAAGGCATGATATTCCCTTTGTGGGTTACATTTGCAGACTCTACAGTTGTTGCAGGCATCCAGTGGGGAACATAGCAAAAGGACCACTGTAAGCATTTATTTGCCTACTGTATTAATGGAAAAGGGTCATTTTACTTGCTGGATAGCACACACACAGTCAGGAGATGTAACACATCACAGTACTTTCTTTTATCAGTGGCACTGTTGTCAACAGACATGTAGTACACTGCAATCACAGAGAACTACCAATATAGTGGTTGTTGCCTAGCCAAGTGTGTTTGTGTATGAGACATGGGTGGAGAGTGTTCTCTGAGTAATACAAGGGTTGTCTATAGTGTTTACCAATCCATAATGTCACATATAGGGCTATGGATTGTCTACACCAGCCTGTCTGCTGTTTGACATCTGTTGTCATTGTAAGGGGGACATTGTGACATATACTAGGGCCTCAATATAATAATTTAGCAAAACCCACCCCACAATGCATCCTGTTATTATGCAGTCACAGCAACCTCCACAAAGGATACTGATGAAACACACAGACTTGCCAGTACTGAGATTCAAACTCCTATCTAGCTATGTATTGCTACTACAGTGTACTGCATTTATCATATGCGTCACAGAGTTTATAAGATGGATGTTGTCCCAAGGTACTTCTAAGGTGAGGAACATCACCAGACCTTGTAAATACTGGCATTGCGTGATGTAGTGGGTGAAAGATTCCCAAAAATAATTTTACCCTAAACACACATTTACATTTGCCAGGGGTGAGGTTCTAACCTCTGTATAACAATCTTTACGGACCATTATGTTATGCATTTACAACATACACCACTGACTTGACATGGTTTAGGGTTGGCAATGTGTACTTCTAAGGTGGATGATATCTGCAGGACTGCTAAAGTCAGGCTCTGAGATGTGTACTGGGTGTAAATGGGACCAAAATCTTTGGGGTACACACACAACATATGTATACACACACAAACACTTGCCACAGATGAGATTAAAACCCATACCTGTGTAGTTATTGCTATTACATTGTTCCACATTTGATGGCACACTCCATGGAGCTTATTGAGATAGACCTTTTCCACAGGGGTATTTCAAGGTGACTGACATCAGCAGGCTTGCTAAAGTAGGTCAATGCGAGGTGTAGTGACTGTGAATGGCCTCAAAATCATTAATCCCTACACGCACACATATGGAGTTTTACAGTTGTCATGTCTGAGATTAGAACTCCTATCTAACTAGCATGTTACACTATAGCATGAAAAGCATTTAACTTCATGGTTGGTAATAAATCATTTTTTTTAAACAATTGCTTTTTCATGAACTGCAATTTGTGAAACTTTTGAGCATTCAGTATCAGAGCATTTAAGCATTAGAGCATTTGTTCTGGCAATTTGACTGTTTATTCTATCAGGAGCTGTTGCTTTCAGTCTCTTTGTGTGTTGTCCATGTTACACTATAGCACCAACCATTTATCGCATGCAACATGGAGCTTATAGGGCTGGCCCTTGTCCAAAGGGGTATTTCAAGGTGACTGACATCAGCAGGCTTGCTAAAGTAGGGCAATGGGAGGTGTAGTGACTGTGGATGGCCTCAAAATCATTAATCTCAACACACACACACACACACACACACAGAGTTTCATAGTTGCCATTTCTGGGATTTGAACTCCTCCCTAACTGGTATGTTACACTATAGCATTACACAGTTATCACATGCGCCACAGGGCTTATAGGGTTGGCCCTTTTCCAAAGGGGTATTTCAAGGTGACTGACATCAGCAGGCTTGCTAAAGTAGGTCAATGGGAGGTGTAGTGACTGTGAATGGCCTCAAAATCATTAATCCCTACACGCACACATATGGAGTTTTACAGTTGTCATGTCTGAGATTAGAACTCCTACCTAACTAGCATGTTACACTATAGCATGAAAAGCATTTAACTTCATGGTTGGTAATAAATCATTTCTTTTAAACAGTTGCTTTTTCATGAACTGCAATTTGTGAAACTTTTGAGCATTCAGTATCAGAGCATTTAAGCATTAGAGCATTCGTTCTGGCAATGTGACTGCTTATTCTATCAGGGGCTGTTGCTTTCAGTCTCTTTGTGTGTTGTCCATGTTACACTATAGCACCAACCATTTATTGCATGCAACATGGGGCTTATAGGGCTGGCCCTTGTCCAAAGGGGTATTTCAAAGTGACTGACATCAGCAGGCTTGCTAAAGTAGGGCAATGGGAGGTGTAGTGACTGTGGATGGCCTCAAAATCATTAATCTCAACACACACACAGAGTTTCACAGTTGCCATTTCTGGGATTTGAACTCCTCCCTAACTGGTATGTTACACTATATCATTACACAGTTATCACATGCGCCACAGGGCTTATAGGGTTGGCCCTTTTCCAAAGGGGTATTTCAAGGTGACTGACATCAGCAAGCTTGCTAAAGTAGGGCAATGGGAGGTGTGGTGACTGTGAATGACCTCAAAATCATTAATCTCTACATACACAGAGTTCCATAGTTTCCATGTCTGGGATTAGAACACCTACCTAACTAGCATGTTAGACTATAGCATTACACAGTTATTGCGCACACCACATAGATTATGGGGTTAAGAATTGGCCAGAGGGTTATTTCAAGGTGACTGACATCAGTATTAGTGCTAACATGGGCTATGGGCTATGGGAAGTGCAGTGTGCGTGAATGGGCCATAAGCAATTCCTCTGGAACCACACACACAACACTCAGTCACACACAACTTTACATTTGACAGGACTGGATATACAAATGCTAGATGAATACTGATTTGTGCTATCATGTTACACAGTTATCTCAAGCACCACAGACTCTATAGGGCTGAGGGCTACCAAAAGCAAATGTCTACAGTGATTGACCATCATGTGATATTGGCCAATTGGATGTGTGCTGGGTGGGACAAGCCTCATGATGGAAATCTCTTTGTCACTGTCTGCCTCTCTCTTCCCCACATCACTGTGTGTGTATGTTTGACATATTATAGTGTGTTGGCCTTGGATATGTGTGAGTATTCCTATCCAATGTGTGTGCAAAGCATGACTGGTGTGCAATGTGGTGTGTGTGCACAGACATCTGCGACTGACAGATATGTATAGTCCACTGTTGTTGTCAGACATGGGCTTCATTTCTCTAAGTGTTGGAGCATGCCCAGTATGACCTTCTGTATTTTGTTGTCAGGCATGGGCTTCATTTCTCTAAGTGTAGGTGCATGCCCAGTATGACCTTTTATATTGAGCGTGTGAATCCATTCCAGGTAGGTTGTACACCAGTGCAGGATTTTGTGTTCTACACCTAAAGCTAGCCACCAGTTTCTGCAGGATATCTGTAGATATGTTGGCAATAGGGAGTCCCAATGGGCGAAAGATAGTGGGATACTATAACTATTGTGTCTGTGCTGCTTGTGTTACATGGTTGGTGTTAGCAGAGATATTCAGACATATGTACTGTTTTACACTGTCATGTATTATGTCATCAACAACTGACAGATCTACTTCTTTGCTCACAGTTATTTCTTGGGAAATACAAGATTAATGAAGCTGTGTCCAGTATCGTGCTTACTGATGGGTCTATGTAAATGGTCCAGCACCTTGGTACTGTGGTGGCTGAGGATCCCCATCTATCAACATAACAGAATGGCCATACCTCTCAGCTGTACAGATTCACCCAGGTTACCCAGAGGCAAGGCTCATATATCTGGTCAGTTCCCCTTCACATTGTTGTTTACTAGTGGGTTTGTAGCCACCCATTACTGGGTTTGCAGGCAGGGGTAGTATGGGCACACATCAGAGTTTCAGACTTCACACACTCCATGGCGTTCATGCTTCTACACCCCCCACTCTGTTATTCTATCCTATTCCTAACATTATGCAAGTGATATCTGAGAAGTATCCCTATAGTTGTCCCTTCATCCCAGTGGTATTTAGGGGTTGGTCCACAGTTCTGGACATGGTGGGCATGCTACTGGGATGTATCGACATTGCCTTGCATTTGTGTTCTGTGGACTGTGTTATGTTGTTAGTTGGGACCCCATGAGATAACATACATTGGCAGTATGGGTGAGGCACAAGCCTTTGGCAGAGGACTGTAGGGCATTTAGTAGTGATACAGGCCATCTGTAGCAGGCCAGTGCATTCTGTCACTCCTACAGTCCCAGGCTGCGAGCCACTGGATTCCCCTGGGGTGACAGGGTAAGTGTGTGAGCTGTTAATGGCAATAGATCCTGTCCATATTAATCCATTATTCTGGATACTGCAGGGTGCTGCTTACAGCTAGGGACACACCTGCATGGGACACCTCTTCAGCATGCTGCATTCTGTGGGTATTCCCATACAGAAGCGGGAGCCATTCTGTACTCATTCCCAACAGCAGGGATATGACCTGTGATAAACCTGTGGCATATGGTGGTGTGAGCTGAGTGCATGTGTGATATAGAAGCTTCTGGCACATGACTCACAGATATACCTGGGACATTCTCCTTATGCTGCCTTGTGCAGGAACATAGGCAGTCTCTCATTACTTCATAACTGTGCCTTTTGTGGTCTGCCAGTGACTGGCCAGACTACATCATTATTCCATACTACACAGACAACTAATTTGCTGCTAACCTGTATGTACAATTCCAAAGGTGTGTGCATTTGACAGTTACATTTCATGTACTCTGTCTAGGGTACCTCCACCTGTGTACTGTGTGTATGTCTGGGCTCATGTTCATGGCATGTCCATCTTTCAGATGGTGACAGATATTGACATCTGAACAATAAGTATGGATGACTACTGAATTGGGTATTGCTGAGATGCATTGTGGTTGACACTGCAGTTGTCAGAACATGGACCTGTCTTCAACAGTATTGACCATAGGCCACTGAGACATAAACTCTCCATGCCTACATGCTGACCACTTCCACACAATATACAGCCCAGAACAACCTAACACACAGAGCCCTGCATATTGTACACATGGTAATCCTGTAAATTGGGCCAGCTCAGGTAATCTGTGCTGCACTGTTATTAAACCCACACGTAAGTGTTACTGCATTTCTACATAGGATTGTGGAGGGGCACACCTGACAACTGTACACATTTGCTATGACTGTACTGGTATTTCTGGAACTCAGTTGGCTTCCATTTCATTTTGTATTCTGACCTATCATGCAGACTAGAGGCATATCAGTAGAGTACAGATCTTAGTTTTTATTGACTTACATTTCAGTTTCAGACTTCTTACCCATCAGAACTAATATACAACTGCCTGACCTGTTGTAGTCTGTCTGTGTAGGTCTGTAGGGGGGGGGCTGTTCTTCATTGCCATTAATTGAGGCCTTAGCACAGCCTTTCTTTATGGTCATCTATACCTGTCCTGCTGGCTGAGGCTGTTGTTGGGTATGTAAGGCTCACTGACATGCATGTGTGTGTCCTATGGACACACATTTGGGCCACCAGATGTACTGCAGTGGGATTAGTCACCTTGTCTAGTACTGCCTACTTTGTTGACACCAGTTTTTGTTATGAATTTCATGCTGCCCATATAGGTGTCCACTATCTGCTGCCATCCCATTCAGCCACCCGATGCCCTTGCATGCTCACATCCATACCATACCTACAACTAGCAGAACATACTACTCCATTCAGCAATTGATAGGAAGAGTGACTTACCTTGTGGCTGTGCCAGTATTGAGGATGGTGCTGGAGGGCTGACTATGTCGGATGCACATAGTACACTGCCTATACATGGTAAAGCACAGGTAGTGTCATGTCACTGAAGGCGAATTGCCGAGGTACCAGGACGGATGTATTAAATGGATTAAAGGAATTTTCTCTTTCATCTCACCTTTTGACTGCTTCTTCATTTGGTGTTTTTTGAACATTGCTGTGTTGTGGCCTGGATTGCTAATTCACCTCATTTGCATGGTTTTCTCCTGCAAATGGGGTAATTAGCATATAGGAGCTGTGTCCATGCAGGAATAGTGTGGAAGTGCTCGTGCACGTCCCAGGAGCTCGTTTCTGGATCGCTCGTCGACCATATTGCATGCAGCAGGTCTTGCACTATTCTTGCACACCGTGCAGAGCTTGCTGAATCCTGTGGTCTGTTTTAGCTCTACTGCAGTGACACATCATCAGACCAGCCACTCTGAGTCCTTTAGTTCCAAGTATAACCTTTTCCCTGTTGCCCTACTAAAAGCAATGGTTAGATGTGGCCATTTATAGAGTCATAGATTCTGACCTTCTACTGCCTCCCCAAATGGGGGGACTACAGTATGAGTTGCCATACGTATTCATAAAGTACTACACTATCCATCGGACAAGAAGCCTCCAGTCCTGATACTAGAGGGACACATAGTACACTCGGCCAGTATTCTCCTCATGGAAATTGCACTCTGACACTGATGGTCTCCCTCAACCTCCTAGCTGCATATCTGGCCACAATAGCCCCCTCCCATAGCTCTTCCACCTATGTTAGCAGAGTTGTCTTGTGTCACTGGGTACTACCCTACTTGTGCAGTTGATAATGAATGTGTCCTGCCCACCCTTCTGGCATGTGTGGTTATGGTAATTCTTGAAACAATTCATGGCCTGAGTGCACTGTAATGCATAGCCTATGTGTGTTAATGTGTGCATCACTCATATTCTGTGTTGCTCCTGTCATTGCCCATTGTTGTAGACCAGACATCTCCAGGTGTATCCAAGCAGTGGAAGTGAGCCCTCAGAAATCCAAACACATGTTTGATGTCTCCCATGTCTGTGGCAGTACTAATGAGAGATATCACATAAGCAAATGCTGAACTCCAATGCAGTGGAGCAATTCAGAAACATAAAATTAGCATGATGAGCCCTGGTGATCATCTATTCAGAATGCCAGGATTTTTCATTTTGCAGAAGCTTCACTCACATTATGATGGTAGCAAAATTAGCATAGCACTATGCGTTAATGGCCACATCTGGGGAATGCAGATTGGGAACTTTGAACATGGTTCAAAAGTATATCTTACATCATCTACAATACACAGCAGTGGGTGGCTTTGTGAGTGGCCTGCTTCTTACATTCTTGGAACATGATATTTTGTACTGTGTTTGTTGAGGTGTATGTACCTAACAAACTAGATGTCCCTGTGCAAACTCTTCCTACATAAAATGCTGATATAGGCTGCATGTTTGCTAGATGCAGGAATCATGGGAACTGTGTGGATGGTGTGCAGACTCAGTGAATCATGGCGAACTGTCTGGATGATGTACAGACACACTGAATCATGGGAATTGTTTGGATGGTGCACAGACAGATTGTATATATTGCCCTGCACTCTACCTGCAGTAGATGGAGTCAAAATCCTTCAGACTGATATACCAGATGCCATTTCGAGAAGGAATGGCCTTGACATCAATGTGATGCAGTCAGAGGCCCCCACAACTTCAGGTAAATAGTAATAAAGTGCTACATAGTGGTCATTCTGTCTCACCTGCTGTCTGGAGAAATCATACAAAGTTAATAGAACATCAGGTTTCAGAATGATATGCACTTTCTGAGCAATTATTTAATTATTTATTTATTTATTTGACATTTGTTTACCTGAAAAGTACAGTGCAGACAAAACATATCCATTTTCAGCTGAGGCCCAAGGAGAAAAGCTCCACAATTATATTAAATAATTAGAATTCAATGACCTACAGAGGGAATTGTACAAAGAGGAACACAGATAATGGGTTAATATAATAGCATTACACAGGGCTTAACATATCATAAAATATTTGATAAAAAAATGTTATCTGAAGACAGCACTGTAGGCATTCATTGAGAAAAAATTATAACAGCAAGTATCTATAAAAAATTTGCCCCATGCAAACAAAGTACCTGTAAAAAAGTACAATATGAAAAGAGGTAAGAGACCCAGAGGAAAAAATATATAAGGTAATAAATACACTTCCTGAAGAGTTGCTTAAGTGTATATTTTATTGTTTATTGAGAATTGTTAGGTTACAGTAAACAGCAAATATAGGAAAATGCTAATGATTAGTAAGTGTGTAGCATAGCTTGTAGTGAAGATGAAGGTATCTAAGAGTGGAGCTGAAAGAGAGGGTAGCCAAGAACTGAGCTAAGGAGAATAAATAGGGGATTTAGAAGCTGGTGTGCAAAAATAGAAGAAGATGGTAACTAAGTGCAGAGTTGAAGATGAGGATAGCCAAGAGTTGAGATGATTAGAAGGTTGATTAATTGGTGTAAACATGGTGCATAACAGCAAGTTTAGAAGCTGTTAAGTTGAAACTGGGGGGGGGGGGGGTGCTAGCAAGGAAACATGGATTGTGGAGTTCAGCCAGGAGTGGAGCAGAAGTATAGGCCGGAATTAGATTGGTGTTCCGTTTAGAAGGTTTTGAAGGTGTTTAAATGTAAATGTTCAGGTGTTATCAGTAGATTGAAGTGGTCCTACTGGGGTGATCGGTAAGTAACACTGTGTTTAAGGTAATGTAGCCGTTGGGTTTTTATAAGATGATACTGGAGGTGATAAGTTGTGCGAAGGCCAAGATGTGAAGTAGTTCGAGTCACTTCAGAGTCCTGAAGACTGTAAAATGGTGTATATTGGTTACTAGAAGCAAATTTACAGATTTTGTTGTAGCATGCCTCAAGCTTTACTTTAACACTCATTGGGTGTTTAGTGAGGGTGGGGCTCCTGTACAATAGAGAGAGGAGAAGAAAGGTACTTGCAATAATAGTTTTGGTGATATTGCTTAGGCAGTTGTTGTATCTATAAAACCTACTTAACCTTCGGTGAGTCCTTTTTATGTTATGTTGAACATGGAGGTCTATTTTAGGTTATCATCTATTATAATTCTAAAGAGTTTGATGTCGGAGACTAGTTGTGTGTTACTATTGTTCAATGACAGAAATTTAAATTTATCATTGCCAATCGAGTGATTCAGGGAAAATACTTGCGATTTATCTTTCTTTGGGTTGAAAAATTGTTGGACATTGTAGAGCTAGGTTTTGACAGAAGTCAAAGATTCTTGGGTAATTTGGAGTAGTTGTTATTTATTTATTTGACATTTGTTTATCAGGAAGGTCCGACTGGGCAGAATCCCCTTTTCAGTGGAGGCCCAGGCATTTACATACAATGGATAATACAACTCAAACTTATTAAGAGTTACATATGTTAAGTTTCCATGATCTCAACAGAGATAACATTTATAGTATATAAAAATGGTCTAAGAATAAGCTGAATGCTAAATTCTGTTGACAGACTTTTGCATGAAACATAAACATAAACATCTTCTCCCAGGATCTTGTCTTCCCCTCTTCTACTATCTTGTAATCTCTTATTTTAGCCAGCATTGCACCTACTCTAACTATTTTACCCTTCATTCTTGCTTAACATCCTTTAGTCTTTACTTTCTTTTCTTTGTACCCTTTCATCTCTTAACGGACTTCCTTTTCTACGCTCTTATATTATTGATGCTGTCTTACTCCTATATTACTTATTACTACTCTCTTTACTAACATCTAAGTCTCTTACTTCAGTTTTTGTCTCCTTCTTCTATATGCTACTATCTAATCTTACATCCAGGAATTTTTGTTACCTAAAATTATTATAATTTTACTTAGGTACTTTTATAAGCATTTCTGCTTTTGCTTCTACAGCATCCTTACAATTTATTATAATTTTTATTTGTAGGTCTTGTTGTATTTCTATTTGCATTTTTCTGTATTTTGTAATTTTGTAGTTTTGTATGTTTTTATGTGGAGCTTTTCTCCCCGGGCCTCTACTGAAAATGGAAATATATCCAGCTAGACTAGCCCGGTCAACAAATGTAAAATAAAATAAATAAATAAATAAATAAATAAATAAGAAGGATTAGGAGCAAGATATGAGGAAAGTAAGTGGGGTAATTCAGAGACTAGAGAAGGGTATTGGGTAAGACTGGGAAGGAAGTAATAACAGAGATTGATTAGAGATTGATTAGGAGAGTGTATGATACAAAGGAATAGGTGGGTATAAAGAAAAGGAAGGTAAGGTATGGTTAGTTAAGGGCAGTAGAGTGTTAAGAGACATACAGATGAGAAATGCAAGTTAAAGTGGGGTGTAAGGAGAGGAGTGAGGACAGTTTAATATATATGATTAAGAAGAATAGGACAATGAGATTATATGAAGCACCTGAAATCTACTGTGAAGGAAAAGAAGTGTTGGTATGAAGGTGAGTCCTTTTTATGTTATGTATGGAGGTCAATTTTAGGTTATCATCTATTATAATTCTAAAGAGTTTGATGTCGGAGACTAGTTGTGTGTTACTATTGTTCAATGACAGAAATTTAAATTTATCATTGCCAGTCGAGTGATTCAGGGAAAATACTAGTGATTTATCTTTCTTTGGGTTAAAAAATTGTTGGACATTGTAGAGCTAGGTTTTGACAGAAGTCAAAGATTCTTGGGTAATTTGGAGTAGTTGTTATTTATTTATTTGACATTTGTTTATCAGGAAGGTCCGACTGGGCAGATTCCCCTTTTCAGAGGAGGCCCAGGCATTTACATACAATGGATAATACAACTCAAACTTATTAAGAGTTACATATGTTAAGTTTCCATGATCTCGACAGAGATAACATTTATAGTATATAAAAATGGTCTAAGAATAAGCTGAAAGCTAAATTCTGTTGATAGACTTTTGCATGAAACATAAAGAAGAAGGATTAGGAGCAAGATATGAGGAAAGTAAGTGGGGTAATTCAGAGAGTAGAGAAGGGTATTGGGTAAGGCTGGGAAGGAAGTAATAACAGAGATTGATTAGAGATTGATTAGGAGAGTGTATGATACAAAGGAATAGGTGGGTATAAAGAAAAGGAAGGTAAGGTATGGTTAGTTAAGGGTAGTAGAGTGTTAAGAGACATACAGATGAGAAATGCAAGTTAAAGTGGGGTGTAAGGAGAGGAGTGAGGACAGTTTAACATATATGATTAAGAAGAATAGGACATTGAGATTATATGAAGCACCTGAAATCTACTGTGAATGAAAAGAAGTGTTGGTATGAAGGTTACAGTGTTGGAAGAATGGTGTATAGCCAGGAGATAAGCATGAACAACTGAGACTTAAGACGTTTTTTGAACTGTGGGGGGTTAGCAGCAGTTAGCATTTGTTGAGGGATAGAATTTCAAGTTCTGGAGACATGGGTGGAGTAAAGGGAATCCTTAGAACTATTATTAGATTTAGTAACTTGTAGTAGAAATTTGTCAGAAGATCTAAGGAGTGGTTTATTTGAGTAGGGTTGTAATAGATTTTGATGTGCGGGGCACTTATCAGTTTGGTATATTATGCTATGGGCAGTTGTAAGTTGGGTGTAGGTTAAGAAAATAGGTAACCTTAGCCAGCTGAGTTGCTGTAGAGCAGCACAATGGTGGGATCTGTACTGGGAGTTTGTGGCAAATCTTGTGTAATAGGCTTCTAGTTTTGCTAGTTCATTTTTTTCAGGTTGCTAAAGATAGGAGAGGTGTAAAGCAGGGTAGAGAGTAGGCTACAGGTTATAGGCCTTCATATGTTGATAGTGGTGTTAAACTGTTTGCATATTGTATAAGGGATACTTGGCCAGTGACAGTGTTGTTTATAAAGATATAAAAATGGAAGTTCTTAGGATTGAGCTTTGGGGCGCAGCAGTAATGATGGTCAGGAAGGGGGCTGAAAATGTTCTGCCATTTTATGCCTCTCTCCCTATCAGATGAGTAGCTATTAATCTTCTCTAAGGAGGAAGGAGTTTACTGTAAGAAACTGTACTGAAAGCGTTTGAGAGATCCAAAAATAGGGAGAGAACAATTTTTCCAGATTCCCAGCAATTGCTAATGATTTCCAGGAAGGATATTGGGGCAGCAGTTGTACTGTGGGAAAGGCAGCAGCCATGTTGGGTGATGGTTAGCAGCTCATGTTGTAGGAGATAGTGGAGAAGTTATTTCTATGAGCATTTTTCAAAGATTTTGAAGAGAGGTGACAGAATTGCAATGGGATGAAAGCTACATGCATCTATTGAATTACCTCCTTTACGTAAAGATATGATATCTAATTTTTTTTCACATTGTTGGTATATATGTTATTCAAGTTAAGATGTATTGATTAAGATTCACACAGGGTAGGCTATGACTTTGGCTGTCGTTTTGAGGTATTCAGGTGTGAGGTTGTCATAGAGCATGGTCTGAGTAGGAGTATTTTTTTATAGAGGAGATAGGGACACTGTTTATATTTAATGTATTTGTTATGGTCAAGTTAGTTATTGATTGGATATTGGATAAGGGGGAGTAGCGATAGATAGTTGAGATGGTTTGCAGTGAGTGTGTGGGTGTCTATGTAATGCCATGGGTTGGAATGTGGTGATATTAGGTATTTAGCATTCATCTTGTGATATGTTCTCCTGCCATTGTTGATATATGTTGGTTGTGATATACAAGTGATTTTCAACCTCCCTTCTCATATGTTTCTTTTATCTTCTCACTTCTAGACCTGTCAGCCACCTTAATCAATACCCAGCCCTAGTCTCCACGGTGTGACTGTGTCTTACCTGGAGCTGCTACAGAGCAGTCCATCTCAACTAAATACTCCAGCCAACAAAACACCATCTATAAAACAAGTAATAGTAGAATTTCATATTTCCCTGTAAGCCCACCTGAAGGCAGGCGGCAGGTATAGTTTCCACCCTCACCCTCCCTAATTACAGCAACCCTTATCTGTATTTATCTATAGGTCTTACAATTTAAACGTATCCTCTCAGGCCATTTTTCCTACCTTTGTTACTACCCTTGTGGAATCTGCTAAAAGATCCTGTCTACAGTGAGGCTTAAGCTGCTGAAATAAAAATAGCCCTAGCCGAAGATATAAACTGCTGCAGAACAGGAAAACTAATCATAAGCTATATTTAAGCTAGAAAAGAACAAAACATTGTAACATAACCAACTTACTCTTATGCTCAGGTCTAACTGATAGTTTTTTGTGGGCTTACCTGCCAGCTCGGTTGCCCCCACTCCGTTTGCCCTCACTATGCTCAGGCTCACTCTGTTCCCCTACCCTACCCCCAATTCCCACACACCTCCACATCAACTACATTTATACCTATCCATTTCCCACACCCTTTCAACCTACACCCAATCTACTTCCTTCCTGCCTGTTGCAATTCCAGAAACCAATCACATTCCTAATTAGCCCTACACATTCAGTCACACCACCCATACACATTCCTGGCAATTAACTATCCCCTTTAACTATGAAAAACTTCCTCCAGCAAATGCTGCTAATACTCTTCCTAGCATTCACCTACCACACCACTTCCTATGACTACTCTGTATAAAACAGACCAATAGCTATCCTATCCCCACTTGCTAAAATACTGGAGAAATGTATTCATAAACAATTAATGACCTACCTTATTAATCAAGAACTCATATCCCAAACCCTACATGGGTTCCATCCAGGTCATAGCACAACCACTTCCCTGCTAGCATTCACAGATACCATTAACCACAACAGAAATAATGGCAAGCTTTCTGCAGCTCTCTTCCTAGACCTATCAAAGGCATTTGACATGGTTAATCATGAAAACTTAATCTCCCACCTTACTATCTTAGGACTAGATAAATTGTCAGTCTCCTGGTTTAAAAACTACCTCAACAATAGGCAACAGGCAGTACTATGGAACAATAACTTTTCTCCGCTCTTACCTATAACACTTGGTGTACCTCAGGGATCTATACTGGGCTCCCTGCTGTTCTTAATTTTTACTAACAATCTCCTCTCAGCTGTAAATAGTTAAAACCTTATCCAATACGCAGATGATTCTACTATAATATGCAGCGCCCCTACCCTAGCAGACCTACACAAAATAACCCAGGAAAATTTTCACTCAGTCGAAAGCTGACTTACTGAGAATGCCTTGATACTCAACCCCAAAAAAACTAAGCTCCTCATATTTCATCCCTCAATCACTACTGCCCCCACCCCCTCCTTTACTATCCACTCAATAAACGGGACCCCTATTTCACCTGACTCCCAGACAAAACTTCTAGGTATTACTATTGATAACAAGCTCAAATATGATGTACGCATTAATCTGACCATAAAAAATACTAACAAAAAGCTGGGAAGTCTCTACAAACACAAATCATTCCTGACCCAGAATGCTAGAACTACAATAGCACAAACACACTTTCTCTCAACTCTACTGTATGCATCACCAATCTTGACCAACCTATCCAAAACAGAAAACAATAAATTGATCTCCTACTATAATCCGATAGCCAAATTTGCCAACAACAACTCCTTCAGAACACATCACTGCCAAAACCTAAAGCAATTGGGTTGGCTTGAACTACCAAACCTACTAACCTATAACCAGCTGTTTATCACACACAAGTTACTCAATCATCCAAGCATAACACCTTCATTAAGAAACATAATCCAACAGTATTCCTGTCCTAGGCAACTCCGCTCCACATACAAGTTACTGTTAGCAGTTACCAGATCTCACAACCATGCTGGTGACTCCCTATACTCTTCTTATATAGCCAAAATCTGTAACTCCCTGCCTACGTCCTTAACCCTAGAAGCATCCCTTTCTAAATTTAAAGTAACTATCAAATCTTACCTCAGCATAAAATGGCTATGTCCCTGTTCCTCTCCAGACTAATACTTGTGCCACGTCTATACTATTGTAATTCTTGGCTTAACAAATATCTCATGTTTTACCCTGATAAAATTGTATACCACAACTGAAGAATTATGGCATATCTGTGTTAGTCTGCACTATGCATTGTTGTTTATAGACCTATTGTCAACTGTACCTGACTGATGCTTAAAACCTTTATGTGTGCCCAACTACATACCTAATGGGCCTAGTTGAAATATGTATCCTAGAATTATCTGTATGTCTGTAAATTTGTCTCCTTGGAGCTTTTCTCCCCGGGCCTCCACTGAAAATGGACATGTATCCAGTGGGACTATCCCGGTCAACAAATGTAAAATAAATAAATAAATAAAATAAATAGATATTAAATAGTGGAGGAGGTGGGCTAAAAGGAAGTGGTGAATGTTTGGTTAGATCTACAATGATTTCTATGAAATAGGTGTTGAAAGTGTTCACAGTTTCTAATGGGTAGCTGCTACATGATGGGCTTGGATTTTCTACAGAACATGGATTTAGTAGTTTATGTACCGAGGACCAGAATTTTGTTGGATTGGTTTTGTGCTTGAGTTGAAGATGACTGTATTATTGTTTTTTATCATTATTTATCTTTTTTGGCAGGTTACAAATTCACTGTAGGTTTGCAGATTATGTGAGGTTTTGTGTTTAAACTGTGCTTTCCTTGTTTTGTCTCTATTATGACAGAAAACTATGGAGAGTGATTTATATTTTACTTATTTTTTTACAAAGTGGGACATAACTATTTAGGATGTCTATGAATATAGTATTACCTGTGTGACATCCGGTTAATATCCCAATGAACTGCCACCAATAATGTGATGTCCGATCAATATCTCAGCAAACTGCAACAAATATGTGACGTCCTATACTATTCTGGGACAGTACCTAAGGAACTTCAATCTTCACTACTGACTCCAATGCGAGACTGTCACTTAAACAGGAGTAATATTTTGCAATTTCCTCTAAGAGCACAACAGGAACACACTCGGTAACTAGATTGTATACTTTTGTCCACCCTTAATGTAACTGCTTATTGTACACACACTCCAGAGCTATGTGTCACAGTTTAAGACCTCTGATACACTTACACTTAAATAACTTGAATCTTACACATCCACACACTTCTGGGAAAGCCTGACACAGATTTCCAGCTCTGTCCCTTTCCCAAAATGATATGCTTAAACACTGCCACCAATCAGAGCGTCTGCATGCCATTTTAAAGGGGTGTCCCATTATTACAATTAGGTATCAAAACACATGGTAGCAAATGACTTAAAGCAGCGAGACATTCGGAGTGGCCCAGGAATTATCAAAACAGGTTTAAGCACTCTCAGATCACTAAAGAATACACTGATTGTCCAGTCACAATGTAAGATAATAAAGACATTTAATAATGAACAAAATGATTAAACATGTAAAACAGTAATTTCAATAAACAAAGCAGAATTCAATCACCAGGAAAATTAAATTAATACTGAAGGACAGAAATCTAACATTTAGAAAAACTCTGACTAATTAGCTACAATTTCCTATCTAAATAAAGAACACTGTCCCTGATTTAAACTAAATATTACAACAGAGCAAAGACAGACGTACAGTTCTTGGTGAGTCCTTTGGGTATCCACTGCTCAGTACAACTGTGAACACAACTCATCTGTGAACTGAATTAAACAGCTATGAACTCAACTGATTAAACTGTCTTCAGCAGGCTCTTTTATCAGCTACGTTAACTGTTTCTACTGTTTCAGTTCTTATTTTCATTTCATTCTTTGAAAATCAACAAACAGTTGTTTATTAAAGTTCCATCCTTTCAGTCTCTGACAGTAAACACACAGCATTTGAAAACATTCCGATGACATCATCTTTAGCTCAGCTAAAGATGATGGCAGTCTCCATTTAAAATCTCCTGCACAAACATGTGCAGTTAGACATGTAACAGATCACTGTTCAACTTTTTCAAACATCCTGCACAAACAAAGTATTAATCAACATCTAAGAATTTATTTACAATATCATTGCTAACAGGTACAGATAACAGGTTAAACTAAAACTATGTACAAAACTTCAGCCAGACAAGCTAGCACAGATGACAGTGTCTAATTTCTTCACAACATGTACTGACCTGTATTGTTTAAAGGGAGAGTTTTACGTTGCCTCAATTAGTTGCTTTTAGAGTACTGATGAAGAAGTATTTGCTGAATTTATTGAGATTTTGTGATAGTTTTAGTTTATGGTGAGTATTGGGTTGATGGGTAATATTTCTATGGGTATAACCTAGGAGGCGGTCACTGAATGAGACTGGACAGCTTCCAGTGGTAGTATATTTACTAAGGCTGGACACCATAGTCCAATCTAGGATTGTATCTTTGTCCGTAAAATTATTGAATCTTGAGAGTATTTTTATCAGTTGTGTAATGTCATAAAGGTTTATACTAGAAAAGGGAATAAAGTGATAAAACTTTGGCAGTCTCATTGTGTATTTTTCATAGGTTATAGTATTACTTGTCTAGGAGAAGATGTCTTCTAATATGTAAATGTTATTTCTGGGGGGATGTCGATAACAATAATGTAAAGGAATATTTTATTGTTTAATTTAAGTAGTGATATGAGTATTTTAGCATTGTGTAATTTGGGAATGGAGGTGTTATTGTAGTGATTTTTATAGGGTAGGGTTCATCTGCCTGCTTTTTATGGGATTAGTATGTTTTGATGATACAATAGCCATGAAGAAGTATTTCAGTATGTTTTATGATGTGGTTGAGCCAGGTTTCTGTAATAGTGTACATATCAAGGGTTTATAGGAATAATCAGGCACACGTAGTTTAGTAATATTTTGGAGATGCTATGGAGGTTAAGTGTGAATATATTTAATATTTTGGAGGGACTTAGGGGATAAACTGAGCCTGATGAGTGGGATGAGGAGGTTAGGTTATCTTTTAGAATTTGTTATGATTGTAACAAAGGAGTAGGCAACTGAGTGCAGAAGGAGGGAGTGTTAAGTGAGTTATGGTTTTGAGTGTGAGATTCACTGCCATGTATGTTGAAGAGTATGTTAACAGGACAAAGACTGGGGTGGATGTCATCAGATTGTGGGATTGTAGAATGGAAGAATATGTGTTTTACTCTTTGATGGAAAAAGTGATAATCAAATATTTTATGTTTAAAATAGAGACAAGGGGAGAGCCTGTAGAGGTAAGATGATACGATCATTTAACTATGTCATGGTTTGCTAAGAAGGGTTAAAGAAAGAGTAATGCTTGTCAGCAAAATGATATAGTATCAGGTTTATAAATGTAGGATGAAAGAGGGAGCACAGAGAGAGTCATAGTCAGAAGTAGCATGATTTAAAGTTCTATTCATAAGATGGTAATGGTTGAGGTTTGCAATCAAGAATGTGAAATTCATGGAGGGATTACATTTATTATGAGAGATTACTTGATTAATGGTTGGCAGTGGGACTGGTGTAAAAGAAGTTGGGGTGGAATCAGATTACAGAAAAAAATATAGAAGGGGTGGGTGGGAACTGAGGTAGGATAGGGGAGCGGATTCAGCTTGAGCAAAAAATGGTAGAACAGCATGGGTTCCACTCCAGAATCAAAGAATGCTACAAAAACAATCATTTAGCCTACTAGAGAGATTGAGCATCTTAAAAGGAAGCTTAGTAATGTTTAGAGCAAAGAAACCAAATAAAATTATCTGGTGACAGAAGAAAAAAATAGTATTTGCAAATTAATATTGAGAGGGCCAGATTACCTGTGTTATTATAGATATGAAATATGAATGCACTCAGAATCAGACAACAGTTTGCATCAGTGATATAATATTGTTTTTATTGGAAAAACATTAGTTTTGTAGGCTGTCCTGTACAGTTGGATGCAGGAGACTCTCAACTAACTTGAGAGGGAGCATATTACTACCGATTAGTGAGATGATACCTATTGTTACAGTGCTAAAAATCCTGGCAATACAGCTACCGTTACTAACTCTTTCTGTATACAGAGACATCAAACATTTTAACTACTATGAATTATATGGATTCCCATATTTTTGTACAGAAATAAATTTAGGCATTCATATTGCCTTACTCTATGGTTAGAACTCATTTCTTAGCTGCTTATTTCATAATGTCTATACTTTAAATGTAGCTGTAGGATGAAGCTCTTCAGGGGTCTGTATGCTTGGTTCTGAAGTATCAGTCTGTTGAGGGACTCCAATGCAGGGCTGATTTAATCTGTAAAGAGATGTGAACACCATCAAAATAAACTATTAGATGTGTGTTAGCAGGACTAGGTTGTAGGCTAAATTATTTTTTTTCTCAGAGGTATATATACACAGTGATAATTTAATTCAGATATGACTGGGCAGAGTTTGGATATGCTTCAAGAATATATAACAATGTTGTATGTAACAGCAAGTTAAGAGGCAATGAGATGCATTAGAGCAGTGTCCTACTATTGTGGACCACTGCACTACAAATACCATGCAATGAAATAAGGCAAGCATAGTACATTACCCACATCTGTGGACCACAATACTACAAATAGCCATGCAGTAAAATAAGGTGAGCACAGTGTATTACCCACATTTGTGGACCACAGCACTACAAATAACCATGCAATAAAATAAGGTGAGCACAATGTATTACCACATGTGTGGACCACTGCACTATAAATACCATGATATAAAATAAGGCAATCACAGTGTATTACCCACAGTTGTGGACCACAGCACTACAAATAGGGATACAATAAAATAAGGCAAGCACACTGTATTACCCACATTTGTGGGTCACTGTACTACAAATAACCATGCAATAAAACAAGGCAAGCACAGACTATTTATTTATTTATTTTATTTTACATTTGTTGACCAGGAATGTCTGACTGAGCCGAAGCCCTTTTTCAGCAGAGGCCTGGGGAGAAAAGCTCCAGTAAATACATATAGTAATCAATCAAAGAATGGACAAATATGCAATTGGCATTAGCTTAAGCAGCTTCATTACAGCTACAGCAATATTATACAAAAAGTAGTAAGTATAGAATAGTTAACATAGGAGAAATGATTTTTACAATTTATCTAAACAAGATACAAGATATAGTACAAGTAAAGTGGTGAGGGAATGCCTAGATTAGAGAGGGAGGAGTAGAAATTTTCAAGGAGGGTTAGAGCATTGGCAGATCCATTTCTTGGAAAAGTATTCTTTTAGAGTTTGTTTAAATTGTTTGGGATGCATGTTTGTATGAATTAGTTAATGAGTTGAGATTAAACAGACAAACACTTCACGACAGCATTACTTTCCATCCAGAATATACCAAATTACAGAAGCACATCTCACTGCGGCATTTTGTTCCAACCATGATACATCAAAATCATGCATTATTTTAGTAGTTATTTACCATGCAATTGTTGCAATAAGCAAGTTCAGTCACACACAATACTCCAAACAAATATACATTGTACCACATAAAGCAAATACTTACACAATATACATTGCTTCACTATTGCAACTTTTAACATGATAACATATGACTAGGAAACAAATGTGTAAGAAACATGAATTTCTGATTCTGGCATTTGTGACTGACTGTATTCTTAAGACATCTACCAGAATATCACATAATTAAGGGACAGTTGTCTGGCATAAACAGCAGACAGAAGCAAAGTTTTTTTTTTTTTAACTTCTACTTCTGTTCTTTGCCAGTCAGTATTGTCAGTTGCAAATTTCTAGCATGAAGTCTGATTGTAACGATGCTTATGGGGTGTAACAATTGTTATACACACTTCTATGTGCTTCTATGATATGGTCTCACAGTAGAAAAACACTTCACAAAGTTATCTCTTTTCCCAGTATTGGACAGCAACTACACACTTCATGTACAACAAACAAACAAATATAATAACATTATGTTAAGTACAAAGACTGTTCAAATGTATTTCATGTTCAAATACTTAGCAGAAAAACATGATTACTACAGTAGCAGCATATTCATTAGATAAGATTCTTAACCAATTTTTTTTTCAGTCCTTGGTAATTTCTGAGTATCTTGCTCGCTCTTCATGGTGTACATTTCTGATGCAGACAAACCATTCTGTTTGTTGACCATTATGTTATCAAAGCCACTAACATTCTTCCCTCTTTTCTCTACCTTAATTGACAGGGCTATTATGCTTAGTTATGACCTTTTCCTTTCTCTGGTTTCTTTAAGGGCCCATCTTACTTTTCCTGTCTAACTTCATATCTGATTTCTTCCATTATGGAGACGGTTAATCCACCTCCAGCCTTCCTCTCTCTTTTCATCCCTGAATACCCTCCTGACCCACCCTATATTTTTCCAGTTCATGTTTTTGATACCAGCAATTCACTCCCTCCCTTCTCTCATATATTCTTACACTCTGTCCAGTGTGTAGTTATCCTCACTAGCCAGGTTATGAGTCAATTTGAATTTTTACTGCGCTAAATTGTGTATACCTTCCCCCTTCTGTGTGCTGCCTGAGTACTTACACCTGTTCTGCATCTTTGAGATTCCCCTTCTTCCATCTTACTTTAAAGGTACAGTCATTGAGATGTACTATTCCAATCCAGTCCTGTGCATCTCTCTCACCTCTTCAGTAAGCTGTAGCCTGTTCAAATCCTTCTACTGGTCATAAACCATTCATTCTGTGGTACCTGTCATCTACCCTGTTCATTCCATCTTCAGGCTGCTGGTACAGGTAACACATCTGAGAATGCTGTCCCCAAACTCCTATCCTGGCATCTTCCTTAATTGTCATGCCAAACCCAGCCCCCACCCAAACAAAATAAAATTTAATTTTCCTTATATTCATGGTTTCATAAGTTCATAGATGATCACTAGGCTAGCTTCCTTAATGGGACATTTTAAGCCTATCCAATTCCTCTCCCAAAGATGTGAATCAAACACTGTACCATGTGTCTGTGATTCAAACACCTTGACCATTATACCAACTCCCAACCAACTCCTTGGTCCTGCTAACTACTACCTCAGTGGCTCCTCTGACAGGTCATTGGTGCCCGTATGTATTACAATGTGCCTGCCTGGGACAACCAATGTAACCTTCTCTCACATCTTTATAAATTTTTGCCCCAAGATCAGTTTTGCAATACTTTTGTTTCTCCTTTCTCCTATATCAAGAATCCAAATCCTCTTGCTAACTGTGTCTTCATTCACCAACAACCCTTTCTGTCTGCTCACACTGGCTCTCATTTCATTCACTTTTTGTCCCTTGTTCTTCTTCTCCTAACTGCAACTACTTCAACTCTGGTTGTACCACCCCATCCCTCCTCACTCTCTGTCGTTCTTGTCTCAGTAACTGGAATGCATCTGAGACTTTCTCATCCCATGTGCACTCTTTCCACAAGCCCTTGCCAATGTCCTGCCTTTTAAATCATCTTTCCCTCCCATGAGATGAGTACCAACCCCTGCCCACTTTATTCCAGATTTCTTCATTGTGCTGAATCTTGTATACTTACTTTAGCTCTGCTGCTTCCTACCAGCATCATCTGCATGTACAACTGTGCAGTGAATACAGCAATCAGGCCATGTTATGTACACTCTGTACTCTGACTCAGGCACATGTGCCATAACACTTAAAGCCATACCATTAGTTCAAAAATGCCCACTTTTATTTCACTTGTGTAGAAGTGAAGGCAGGATGCTAACTCTTCAAGCCCATCTTAATGCTGAGTGATAATTTTTGTTTTTACCCTAAATACTGTTCTTCTTTATTATTTGTTTTGAATTTGTTAGGTGGGATAGAACAATGATTCCATTGGACCTATTTCAGTCTCAGCCTGGGGATAAACACAATAGCTACATGACATTATATACATACAAGTGAAAGACAAAATGCAGTATATGCATATATTGTATTGAAAGTGAATGTGACAGTTGGCTTGAGAGTACAATTGTTATAGATACATGACATTATATACATATTGACTAACAAAACACAGTATTTGCATGCATTCTACATCAAGTAGATGTCTGAGTTGGCATGTTAAAAGAATCGCAATGAAAAAGAGAGTCAGAGCAAGCTATGTAAAGGGAAGTAGTGTTGGAAGAAATTATGTTATATAGCCAGAGGTTAAGTTATATGACCAGAATGAAAACAGTTGCATTTTCCTAGTCTTGAAGTGTACTTTTAGTTCTGATCAGGAAATGAAAAAATGAATTGATTTCTACCGTTTGGAGTCAATAACTGAGAAAGCATGGTCTGTACACTGAAGCCTAGTTTGTGGAATTTGGATAACAGAACGTGAGTGGTTAGATTTCTAAGGCTGTATTTTAGTGCAGCTCTAAATAGTCCGGAGACTACTGGGGGATAGTCTCCTCCCTGATAAGTTAAAATAAATGAGAGGCAAGTAGAAAGTCAGTACATTATTTCACGATAGCCAGTTAACTTTTTCAATAGTTTTGCACTGGTGTTCATTTCTTGGGGAGATAGTGATAAATCTTCAAATAGCATTTGAAATGGTTTGAATGGTGGATACAATTCTTTTAGAGGCTGCATCAGACAAAGACAATATTTTAGATGAACCAGTAAGATACCTTTACCAATGATATTCCTACTGTGCCTGGAGTGAAAAGAAGAGATCCTATTAGATCTTTCACCTGCATTTAATATGCAGTCACAACACTACATGAAGGGTACATGTGCCACTGCTGTGGTGCACTATTGAATATGCATGTGCACCTTGACACCATGAATGTCTGCCTGCTGATACCGACACTGAATGGTGCTGTACAATATGAGATCTCCCCTAAACAAGAGAACTTACCATGAGTTGGTCAACTCCTTGCCTCTTGCCCCACCTTCCTCATATATGTCAGAAGACAGGAGGTCTCCATCTATCCCATCAGGTTAACATAAGCTTCTCAAATTGCGTTTATATTAATTACTTACTTCATATTTCAGCTACAGTTTTCCACCCAGTTTTAAACTATACATTATTTTATAAAGATTTGAAATGCCGCTAAATAGCTTAGGTCTATCTTTGATTAAATAATTCTATTTCTCCTCATTTTTATTATATTGTCGTAAAGTAAAAGAGTTTAATTTGACTTTGTCTCTGTTTTTCTTCCTCCTTTTGCCACCCATACCTGAACATCATCTTCCCAGCTACACCATTTCTGACTGAGTGTCCCTGGTACTCTCTCTCCCAGGGCTGGGTTGGCAATAATGGTGAGCTGTGCAGGAGAAGTGGATTGCAGCAGCCTTCAGCATCTCAAGCAGTGGTTCTGTATCCCAGGGAAGATATTATTTTTGGCATATGCCTCAGCTGCTTGAACTAGTGATGTCATGCTCATCACTACATGCAACATCAGTAGATCCAGACACCACTTAGATGCAATCTGTCCCAAAATAGCAGCACATCCTCATTAGTGGGAATGTGCATTTATTATGTCAGAAGCCACACCTTCCTTCCATTCCAAAGTCAACAAGTTGGCAACACTGGTATTTCTCACCCCTCCCTCCCCAGCTCTTTTAGTGTCCAAACTGCAAGTGAGTTCTGGGCTATTGTAAGACATCCATCCCTCTGCATTCTTTTTGTTTTTCTAAGTTTGAAAGGATCAAATGCTGGCAATGGAATATTTAAACAATAATCCATGACTTTGTGTGGGTCATCATCATTAACCCATGTTTTCCTCATTTTCTACTTGGGGTCGGGGAGTCATGTTATCACCATCTCTCTAGATTCAATGCCACATGCCTGACTTCTTCGACACTCATGCCTGACTGTCGCAGATCTTTTTTCACAAAATCCACCACCTCTTTGCTGGATGTCCTCATTTACTCTCCCCTTCTTCCTGTCTGTCCCAAATCATCTTCACCAGATTGTCTTCTGCTTTTCTGCACATATGTCGAAACCACCATTATCTGTTCGCTTTGATCTTTTCTGCAATTGGAGGTACTTTGGCTTCTACTCTTATGTCCTCATTTCTTTGCCTGTCTCACAGAGTGTGTCCTACCACCTTTCTCAGGCACTTCATTTCCATCACCTCTAGATTCTTCATCTGCTCTGCCTTTACTACCCAGGTTTCTATAGGTTTACCATCAAAATGTCGAGCGCACATTCACAAATATGCATATTATCGACACCAGTAAGTGAAACCCATAATGCCGATGTTGAAAAATGTTGCAAAAACATTGAACACTGACATTTCTGACCGCTCTACAACTAAAAAAAGTGCTAACATGGGTCAAAAAGGGAGTGAGAATTTGTGGTTCAGAACATCAGTGTTCTGCATTTTCAACAGTTGCAGGTTGGCATTTGCATTTGCGATGTCGAGCAATGTGCACTCAGCATTTTGATGGCAAACCGTTTCTGTACCATACAGTAGTACTAGTCGCACCACTGTCTTGTACACCTTACTTTTCAGCTTCTTAACATTCTTCTGTGATAGACTACACCTGACACTCTATGCCAGTTGGCTGCAGCCCCTCTGATTCTAGCTTTGACCTCTTCATTCAGACTTCCCTTCTCCTCAACCACCCTTCCCAGATACTTGAAGATATATACCTGTTCCACTATCTTCCCTCCTATCTCAATTCTCAGCTGTTTCTGATTTCCCCAATTTGCTGTCATTACTACTGTCTTATCTGTGCTTAGTTTCATCCCACGTGTTTTCAATTTTGCATTCCATTGCTCTATATTTTGCTGGAGTTCCTGCTCAGTCTGCTTGTAATGCCACATCATCTGCATACAGCACCTTTGTTGATCTGTCCCCTCCAACCTCTTTGCTATTGTAGTCCATCACCAGTATGAACAGCAGTGGGCTCAGAGCTGAACCCTGGTGTGCACCACTCCCACTGGGAACCTCTCTGTGAGGCCAAATAATGCTCATACTTGTGTCACTGGGTCCTTGTACATAGCCTGCACTAACTCTACCAATGTTTCTGGGACTTTGAACCACCAAAGTACTGCCCAGATCAGCTTTCTTGGGACCTTGTCATATGCTTTCTTCAAGTCTAGGAATGCCCAGTTGACTCTTTCCACATCTCTAGCTTCTTCTCAACTATCTGTCTCACTGCAAACATCAGTTCTATTGTAGTGCATCCTGATCTGAATGCAAACTGCTCATCTCCGATCTTACATTCTACTACTCTGCGTATCCATTTATCAATCACCATCTTCAGAATTGTCATGCACCGTGATAGGAGTTTGGTGCCTCTGTACTGCCCACAGTTGTGGATGTCCCCTTTGTTCTTGTACACTGTCATGAGTATGCTTATTCTCCATCATCTGGGATACACCTGTGGATGTCTCCTTTGTTCTTGTACACTGTCATGAGTATGCTTATTCTCCATCATCTGGGATATTCCTTTCTCTCCACACAGCTATGAGTATCTTCAGGAACCATTTCCCTCCTAGCTCACCCATTATCTTTATCATATTTGCTGTGACCTCATCTGAGCCTGCTGCTTTCCCTGACTTCATTTTCCTTAGTGCTGTTCTCACTTCCTCTAGGGTAGGCTCCTTGTCTTCTGTCATTGTAGACTATTTCTGGGGCAGTACAGCTTCTGTGGGGTTTTCTTCATTCAGAAGATGCTGAAAATACTCCTTCCATCTGCCTTTGATGTCCTGTGGACTGGAGAGTAGGCTGCTGCTGGCATCCCTTATGAAAGGTGTCTGACTATCATCTTTATCTTTCTGTCTTTGCCTTACAACCTGATAGGGTTTCTTTGTGCCATGTAATGAGTCACTTTCCAGAAGTTGGTAGAGTGTGTCTGATGCCCTATTCTTTGCTATTGCAACTCCTTTCTTAGCTTCTTTGTTAGCCAGTCAGTATTCCTTCTTAGTCTGGTTGATCTTGTCAATCTCCCACTTTTTCCTGCACTCTTTCTTTCTTTTGATTAATTCCTAGACTTCTACATTCCACCACCAGATATCCTTATGTTCCTCATTTCCATACCTAACTCGGCCACATATCTGTTCTGTAGTCCTCACACATGCTGTTTTGAGGCACTGCCATTCTTCTTCAACTCTACCTATTTTCTCCTCTTCTTGGGGTGCTAGACCCCTGAGCAATTCCTTGAAATGTTGTATTTTCCTCCAGTCAACTTCCAGGTCATAAGCTTGGTCTCAGTTGACCTTAGAGCCTTCTGTGACCACTGCTTGTAGCTGATTGTGGCAACCAGTGGTTTATGCTGTGGGCCGACTGTTCCACTGGGGATGACTTTCCAATCATTCATTCTACCCCAATGCTTTTTGGTTACTTGGAAGAAGTCTACCTGAGTTGCATAATGGCCACTCTTGTATGTGATCTTGTGACTGTCTCTCTTTCTGAACCATGTGTTGGCTATTATAAAGAAGACAGAAATCTAGAATAGCCTGTCCTTCTTTATTCTTTTTACCCCACTCATGTGGACCCAGGCAGTCTTCGTATCCTATTCTGTCTGTCCCGGTATGTGCATTTAAGTCACCTATTATCAACACCAATTCATGTTGTCCTGCTTTATCTAGTAGGTCCTGCAGCTGCTGTCTGAATGCACTCTTTTCCTGTCTATCACAACCCTGCTGTGGGACATAAGCTGAGATTATGAATACTGCCCTAACATTACACTGGAGTCTGATTGCCATGAGTCTGTCACTAATTCTGATGATATCCTTCACTGCCTTATGAAGGTTCTCTCTCAGCACATTTCCCACACCATTTCTAGCCTGTCCCCATTCTGAGTAGTAAACTCTGGATCCCAAGCCAAGTTCCTTGGCTGCACTGCCTTTTCATCTTGTCTCTTGGATATACAGGATGTCCAGCCTCCTCCATATCATCATGTGATCCACTTCCAAGCTGTGTCATGTCAGTGAACCCACATTAAGTGTAGCAATTCTTAGTTCATGTTTGGCAGGTTGATTGGTTTTACATCCAGCTTTCACTCAACAGAACTATCCCAGGTAACCCAGGCTGGGCAACTAGACACCAGCCAGCCAGTAGCTTATTGACCCAGGGCTGCTGGGTTTTATGGCAGGCACACACTGGCCAATAGGGGCACACACACCCCTCCCACTGTTAGCATGGGTCCCTGGCATAGGTCGGAGTACGCCAGGTCCTCAATCCACTTATCACCGTTAACTACCCATGCCCATTTGCCGACATTAGTAAAAATGACCAAGTCACCTACAGCCATGTTTTACACTGCCAAGTGGCTAGCCATGCCACAGCATGCAGTCTGTGATCTGTGTTCTCCTATCCTGAGAATACTGTTCACCACAGTAGATGCCCAAAACAGGTGGTCTGTACAACTCTTCTCCCTATAGTGCACCGTATAGAGTCTGTGCTGTGCCTCACAGCTTCATCACCTCTAAGTTAGAATCCTGCCTAAATGTAATGATACCACAGTGCCACAGATCTCCAGTTGGCCACAGATTGCCGGCCGCAAGGTTGGCGATGAGTGCTGCTCATCACTGGGTTAGAGCACGGACGGAAGGGGGCCACCTCTCTCCAGCAGTGCACCACACTATCTTGGGGGAATCGGGTGCTAAATCAGTTGTACATGACCTGATGTGTGTGGGTATAACAGGAATATTTAATCAATAATCCATGACTATGTGTCGGTATAAAAGGAATATTTAAACAATAATCCATGACTGTGTGGGGGTATAATAGGAATATTTAAAGAATAATCCATGACTGTGTGGGGTATAATAGGAATATTTAAAGAATATTCCATGACTGTGTGGGGTATACTAGGAATATTTAAAGAATAATCCATGACTGTGTTGGGGGTATAATAGGAATATTTAAACAATAATCCATGACTGTGAGGGGTATAATAGGAATATTTAAACAATAATCCATGACTGTGTGTGGGTATAATAGGAATATTTAAACAATAATCCATGACTGTGTAGGGGTAGAACAAGATTATTTAAACAATAATCCGTGACTGTGTGTGGGTATAATAGGAATATTTAAACAATAATCTATGACTGTGTGGGAGTATAGTAGGAATATTTAAACAATAATTTATGACTATGTGTGGGTATAATAGGAATATTTAAACAATAATCTATGACAGTGTGTGGGTCTAACAGAAATATTTAAACAATAATCCATGACTGTGTGTGGGTATAATAGGAATATTTAAACAATAATGCATGACTGTGTGGGAGTATAGTAGGAATATTTAAACAATAATTTATGACTACGTGTGGGTATAATAGGAATATTTAAACAATAATCTATGACAGTGTGTGGGTCTAACAGAAATATTTAAACAATAATCAATGACTGTGTGGGGCTATAATAGGAATATTTAAACAATAATCCATGACTGTCTAGGGGTATAATACGATTTACCATTGGTTGGTATAGTTTGATCAGTAGGACGAAGTCCATGTGAGTAAGCAAAGTCAACGATGAATAAATCGTGATATACCCACAAACAGGAATGGATTATTGCTAATATACAATTACATTATTTTTGAAAGAAATCACTTACCTTTCTTAATTAATGTTTTTGTATAAGGGCATTTCATTCTTCTTCTGGATTGTCTTCCCTATACTGGTATACTGTCATGTGTATGGGAATTATGAGAATTGACAGGGTATACAGAATCTCCATTGCTTTTTTAACAGTTAAAAACAGAGAATTTTGAGGGACAGTGCAAACATTTAAGGAAAATCAGGTAAGTTTCTGTTTGTTCATTTTTGCAGAATGTACCATTTTTATATATATTTTGCTCTGTCACTCACATATGCCAATAGAAAGTCTGTCCGCTCAGTGGTACAGGAGGTATACTGGTTGGGCTGTCGAATCAGCATGCTTGGTTTTGAATAGTAATGTACCTTTTTGTATAATTGCTGTGAACACAGCCTGATAGTTTGTTGTATTTTGCTGGCAAGAATACTGGCCATTTCAATATTCTGTGTCCTCAGTAATGAATGTTTTATGACAATCTGGGCCTTGCTTAGCTCACAATAGAGGGAAGGAAAAGAGTGTTTCCTAGAGTCTAAACTTACGGGAAAGCCAGCAAAGAAATATAGATTGTAGGGAAGATTCAATAAACCCTATGTAGTCCACTATAACCGATGCGTACAGGGTAGTGCACTGTTTTGTATTTAGTAAGTGGCTGTGTGACACTGCACAATCATGATAAACAGAGTGGCATGCTAATTACAGCATAAGCAGCTGAACTGTATGTTAATCAACCAATCCAAGATGGAGGAGCAATTCAACAAGCTATAAAGCAACTGTGTAGACTCAGTGCTGGTTTTCCCTGCAAATTCTAAAACCTACTGGAATACAGCCACAGAATGGAGTCTACACAGAAAGAATGTTAGGGGCTGCTGTTGCTTTAACTCATGTGTATGTGCACCAGGCTGAAGTCTATGCTGCTGCTCCTGCTAATAGGCCACGACCGAGACAGAGAAGATTTTTCAGACCCAGTTTAACTTATCACAATCTGCAGGAAGTGGAAATTGCAGAGCACTACAAGGCAGATACAGGCACAGTACAGGAACTCTGCAACTTTTGTTATTCTCAGCTCAGACTCAGGGCAAACTGAGGGGAACCAATACCAGTGGATACAAAGTTATGTGTAGCACTTAGAATTTTAGCTACAGGAACCTTTCAGAGACCAGCAGGACACATGCTGGGGTTAACACAGGCATCAGCATCCATGATCCTCCATCAATTCATGAATGCTGTGCTCCAACATGCCGGAGACTACATATATTTTCCCCGTACACCTGAGGACAAGGCCAGAAATATGGAGGAGTTCTGCCCTGTAGCACATTACCCTGAAGAACTGGACGTCACAGATTGTACACATATATAAATCAAGGCACTACTGGGGGAACAAGGAAGGGTCTACATAAAAAGAAAGGGCTTCCACTCCATTAACTGCCACATCATGTGTAATGCTAAGGGAATTGTCTTGAATGTGTGTATATATATATATATATATATATATATATATATATATATATATATATATATATATATATATATTCCCTTCCTTAGTGATATGTGAGCATATCCAGTATATGACTAAAAAATGCAATCATACCTTATTAAGATCAATAGTTTTCTGTGCAGATAAATCCAAAATAAAATAATCTTCTTCTGCATTATCCACATAAAGAAGTCTCCTCATGTTCTGGTTCCCTAACTACACGGTTCCCTTTTTATAGTGTAGTTTCAGGGCTGTGAGCATGGTGGAGATGCAAATTAGGTATATAATTGCTGAATTAGAAATTATTGGGTCCATGTAAATATAGTGCAGGCACTCACTCAGTGTTTGCTGCTAATGGATTGCAACTGTGAATGAGTACTGGTAGGGAGAAGGAAAACACAACAGCAATCCAGACTCCCTTACCTCCAGTGAGTGTGAAAGCCAGTTAGAAGTAGTGTAGATGTAATTGTATCAATGTTTGAAATTTAAGTAAGCAGCACACATTTCACATTTTCTGTTCAGTAACATCCATCCTCCCCTGTATTTTTTGACAACTGTATATTATAACCATTTAATATCCTCAGACATTTTAGGCACAATGATACAAAATGCCTTACAGACTGCATGTCTCAGATTACTGGTCAGATAAGAGAAGCCAAAAGAGCAACAAACACAAAGAGATAAGACAGAAGCTATATTTCTGCATGCAATAGTCATAAATAGTTGTGTGATCGCTCATTTCACTACATCTGAAATCAATACATGTGCAAACAACTCAGAAGTGTATAACTGTGATATGTCTTGTTAACACTGTGGATGATATTGCAGTTGCTTGTATGCACTATGAGTTTGATTATCTGCTACAAAGCTGGTTCTGTGGCAAAAAGGATAAGTCAGCCTTACTGTGTTTTGAAGGCCCGTTGGACTGAGAGTTCAAATCCAGACTTGTAAAAATCTTTCATGTGTACAACATACATTTTGTAGTATTGTTTAATTAATAAATTTATTTTATTCTTTCCTCCTAATTTCCCTTTTTATATATTTTTATATAGCCAGTATTTGTGCAGAGTATAACTTAGCACAAACAGGGGAAATGCAGGAACACAATAAATGTCATGTAAACACTGATCACAAAGTGAAAACAAAATTGGCTTTGCTTTTCTCATTTAAGAGTCACTTACCATCATACAAACCTGGACAAGTGGCCCGCACTGGAAGCAGACAGAACACCTGCAAACAGAAGGTAAGACATGTAGAAATATCAAAAAAGGTACATCGTTGCATTTTTTCCTTTCCATCATGCAACATCACTAAGAGAAGTTGTGCTGCAGTTAGCAAGCTTCCCCAGCACCTGGACCCATTGAACACCTGCCGACAGGAAGCAGAGAGTCAAAAATTTCAAAACAGATACATTGTATCAATTCTGTTGGTCACTGTGCAAAAATGGTAAGCAGTGTTGCATGGCATTTAACACACAGAAGTTAATAATGAATAGGGAAATATTCAACTGTTATTTAACTATTCCTGTGGCAGCAGGTGTAAGTTGAGGGCTGTAATACAGATGGTCCTGGGTTCTAATACAGAAAGTGCAATATATTTTTATTGTTGTGACAATTCAGATTATAGTAATGAGCAGGAAAATATCCAAGTGGATCTCAATATTTCTGTAGCAGCAGGTGTAAGTACAGGGTTGCCATACACATGGTGCTGGGATCTAATACAGGAAATTCCAGATATTTTACTGTTGTTCCATTTCATATTATATTAAGTATCCCTTATAACAATTTATATATAATTATAAATAACAATAACTATGCATAGCAGTTGAGCTGATATGAATTATATTTATGAGGGATAGGACACCCTTACTCTGTTTTGAAGGTTCAGATGTATGACTGAGGATATACTGTCTGCTACACTTCTGTAAGTATAATTTTGCTACATGGACTTGGATGGCCTTCACACTTAAATAAGACACATACACAAATGCGTATATATACAAGGACAAGCATACATGGTTAACACCTCAGTCTGTCATCTGTAATTATAAATAATTCATGACTATGCATGAGAAGACTACTTCTGTGCCAAAGATGGCAAATCACCACTGTGTAAGATAATGTTTAGTCTCTTATACATAGGTTTAAATCCCACACTATAAACAATCAGTTTTATCAGTGGATAAAGCCAAACCAAACTTGTGGCAGGTCATGAAATGTATGGCCCCACTGCATGTCTGCAAAGGTAAATCACCTAACAGTTATGGCAGCAGACAACCCTCAAACAAATGTCAAGTGTCAGATTAACCTTCCAATTTCCAAAACTGCTTTCCACTCTGTTTGGCACTGTTGGGCTCTGATTAACATTGTGCAAATGTGGTTGGCATTGTTCCTTGGGTTTGTGCACTACCAATAAACACAATAACAGGAATTCATGGGAAATCATTATTTGCTATTGCAGTGCTTTGGGGTTACACATGTCTGGTGTTAAGGGGAAGGTGCCCAATTTAGGGCACAGAGGTATGGTGTTCAGCTGTACAGAATCTTTATTGGACTACTGGTAACTACAGAATGTTAATTGGACTCCTGGTAAAGTGCTACAGCCAAAAGCTTTTGCAGGGGGACTATACCAGCTCCCAGTACAAGTCTGAGTCTTGGAATAGTCATGCCAAGGCTGTATCCAGTGCGACTGACATCCAATGCACTGTAGAAAAGTGTACTCACCACTTTCACAACCTAAAAGGCACAAGAGGGATACACTCAACCAGTGATTGGATGAGTTCCAAACTAGCAACATCCCATAGTTGTGTAAGTATGCTAATAAAGAGAATTTAAAATACATATAAAGCTAATTGTATGTAAGACTGGTATGCATAATGCTTTTTTTTTCTTTTCTTTTCACAGCTAATTCTGAAATCAGTGCAAATAGGCAGGTCTATGCTGAATGTCTAGAGAGATTAAGGGAAGTAAGTGGCATGTATGCAGCACAAGAGAAGTATTATTGTAGCTTTAAAATAAAAAAAATATATTTTCTATACAGTAGTAACAAAGTAAGCATGCATATCCTAACTGTAAAAGAAAGTATGCATGCATGAGTCTGTAGCACAAGCCAGCTTTAGAACTCAAGTGTAAGACTGTAGTCAGAGGTTCTGGGTTGAAACACCAAGAGTAACAAGTATAAAATAGTTCAATTCTTTAATATTACATAAATTAAATTCTAGACAAGTTGCATAAATGCCCTGCTGTTAACTTTAATCTATATAATTGGACTAAGCATATGTGCAATATCTGCACATTGCAAGGATTACTTTGAACAATCCATAATTATAGTTTGTAGTTGTTAGAAAGTATACTTAAATGTAAAACTCTGGGTAAAAATAGTTGTATTATTGTGATAATGCATTATTTGTCGTATATTATGGTACTAATTTTCTCTCTCTTTTTTGTCACCATAACCTTTTTCTATTTTTTTATTTTCTATTATGTGTCATCAAAATGTCTCCCTGTCATCCATCTGTAACAAATCACTAAATTCTTTAAAGCACAGGGAGGCAGGCCAACCCCAGTTGCTCAGCCTGTCCCCCTCCACCAGTGATGCCCAGCACATCTGGGACCCAACCTGGCAGAACTGCCTCTTCTGCCTCTTCTCTCCCGCAATAACTCTTAGGTAGAACTACCCTGACAGCTGGTGCTGTGGCACCCTTCTGGAGTAGTGGCAGAGATAGGGATTTTGTCACTCATCAGGAGATGCCAGGTTGATGTTTACAGTTATGCAAAGCATCATTGGTGTACTCCTATGCCAGATGGAAAGGGATGCTCCCCCTCATGAAATACCAGTTTCCCTTACCCAGCATTCCTCTCTTATGGAAGTAAGAAAAAAAGGGAACCTGTCCCACAAAAAAATTATCATCCCATACATGGCTCTCTATTTTGCACATGTCTACTTGACACACTTGATTTAGTCCAATTTGCTATAAACCATGATTGCTCATGATCACACATATATCAACTACACTACATAAATAAATACATGTTGTTTTATATACCATGCACATCTTTATAATGACAGTATACATTCAGATTTTTCAATACTTGTAGTAATGTGGACACCTGTTTGCATATAGTTTGTAAAACTGTCTCTTAAAGTATACCTGCACATTGGAAACACAACCACCAAGTACTACACATTACACACTCATAAATCTGGTAACATGCAGAACTTTAATATATTGATAGTTGGACACAGCTAGCTATCCATTTCATGCAGGCATTCAAACATCTTCCCTCCAACATCCAGTGCTGATATCATCCACTAGAAATTGTCCTGCATCCTTGAAAAAGTCAAACGTGTACCAAGCACCGAGTTCTATAGTCGGTGTAGTTAGATAGATAGGGGTTCTGTTCTCACTGCAGTCAACTGGTGTGTGTGTGTGTGTGTGTGTGTGTGTGTGTGTGTGTGTGTGTGTGTGTGTGTGTGTGTGTGTGTGTGTGTGTGTGTGTGTGTGTGTGTGTGTGTGTGTGTGTGTGTGTGTGTGTGTGTGCGTGTCTGTCTATTCAGAAGAGTATAATTGTGTATCATACAGTTACTACTCCATTCCCATGGTTTGCTAATATTTTGAAACCTGCGCATGCCTATACATCCATTTCGTGCAGGCCTCTCAACATCTTCTCTCCAACATTCACTGCTGATTTCATCCTCTATAAGTTCTCCTGTCATCTTGTAAAAGTCAGACATCTGCTGCGGTGCTTGCATAAAATACTGAGTTATCTAGTCTGTGTACTTAGGGGTTCTAATCTCACTGCAGTCAACTGGGAGGTGTGTGTGGGGGTCTATCTAGTCAGAAGAGCATAAGTGTGCATCTTGCAGTTACCATTTCCAATCTCAAGTATTGGAAATACTTTGACACTTGCACTTGCTTACACATCCATTTCATGCTGACCTTCCAACATCTTCTCTCTAACATCCACTGCTGATGTCATCCACTACAAGTTGTCATACAGCCTTGTAAAAGTTACACTTCTGCCATGGTGCTTGCATAAAATACTAAGTTCTCTAATCTGTGTACTTAGGCCGGGGTTCTGTTATCACTTCAGTCTACTGGTGTGTGTGTGTGTGTGTGTGTGTGTGTGTGTGTGTGTGTGTGTGTGTGTGTGTGTGTGTGTGTCTTTGTGCACTTGCTTGATATTAGAGAGAGCATTTTACATCAGCATGTGAGACACTGCTATTACCGTCATCTCTTCACTAGACACTGCTGATGTCATCATCTATAAAGTGTTGTCTGACACACTTCAAGTCAGACTTGTGCTGGGGCAGTTGTGTTAAATACAGAGTTCCCTAGTCAGTGCACTTAGATAAGTAGAGGTTATGTTTTCACTGCAGTCAGCTGGTGTGTGTGCGAGCGTGCATGTGTGTGTGTGTGTGATTGTGTCTTTGCTTGACATTAGAGACAGCATTTTAAACCAGCATGTGAGACACTGCTATAATCATTTTCCTCTCACCAGACTCTGCTGATGTCGTGAAGAATGATATAAACATCCTGTGTCCGAACAGCTGTCTGGAAGACTACAGATTGTTGACAATCACTGACTCCAACTGTGATATTAGAATAATACAGAGCATATCAACACATGCCAAGGACTGCTATCACAGCCATGACAACACATGAGATGAAACAAAAACATGGTGGGGATTTGTCACATTATGAAAACAAATGCACAACCCAATAACAGTGTAGACTTCACACCCCTATGAGTAGACCAAGTGGTATATGACCTGTGTCCTGGGGAAGATGGCATGTGGAATGTCCACCAGCATGTGCCCACAGTAGTGACTAACCATTCTATGTAACTCAACTCCTGATTATGTGCAGTACATCCACATCAAAGGACATAATGTCTCCATAGTGCACAGCCTTCATCACATTAATAACTGAGTACAATGCACATACTTCATGTACCTCCCTACACATTTTCCATTGATGTGTAACTGAAGTGTACAGCTTTTGCCACAGAGAGCTCCCACTCATCTTATTGGCCATACCTAGGTATTCTTCTCATTTCATAACATTACTGAATGATGGTGCAGAATCCCCATCAAGGTGTTATACCAGATGCAGGTGTGATACCTGTTCTGGTAATGCACACAGTACATACATAGGTGTTAGAAAACAGTGATGGCATGGGTTACATTTGTGGCAATGTCGATTGTGCCATATATATGCCATGCACACCAGTCAATTAGCATGGATTTATCACAATGTCACATACAGGTATAGCAATATCCCTCCTGACACCTCCAGCAGATGTTACAGTGTCAGGACTGTGCGCTTGATTACCCTCATAGATTGCTGACATGTCATAATAGTTGTGCAAGTGTGCCCATGCAGAACCATCTATGATCACTCAGAATCACATATGTTATATCAGTGACATGGGCTTACTGATGGTATTACTCTGATATTGCCCATGATTGTGAGTGCTTTTCTTTGCTGTTGTCCATGAGCCTGTACCTTTGCCCCACTTGTTGGAGCCCTCTGCTGATATTAGTCATATTCAGGCAAACCAGTTTGGACAGCATCACAATATGCACTTAAACCCATTTGTACATAACGTCCATGAAAGTTGTCCTCTCCATTGTTCATAGGATGCTTATTTCACAAAGACATCTTCTCAATGGTTATGGCACCTTGTGTGACAGTCACATAATATACATTTTCACTGTGCAGTTTGTACTGTAACATGCTGATATGTGATTAAGGTTCCTGCTACAACTGTCTTCCATTTACATGCCCTCATCTGCTGTACACCTCTCCTTTTTCACTGTGTTCATGTCTACAATTCATCTGTGTGTCCCTATTCAATGCACACACTTCCCCTGACTGTTTATTTTAAATGATAGTCCATGTACCGTTACAGATCATTTACACAACTTTTGATCAGAATGCCTGAAATGGGATTCCACAATATTCTGCACTGTATACACGGTCCTGTAATCTGTTTGGAGCATATACATTGCTATATTATTAACTGTGGTAATCAGTGTGGCACTCTTCACAATCCCTCGAACCTAGTTTACCCGTGGGTAGACAGGTCTACATGTCTGCTGCTATCTGTGTTGCTTTACATGGTTTCCTGAAGGGTAACACTGTTACTACCCACAAAACACCACTTGTATATGTTCAAACATGATGAACAGCATGAATATGTAGTTAGCAGTGCTGCTCGCTGTGCAAACACATAAACTCCATGTAGGTAAAACCTACACAGAGTTTATTGAATCCCACGGTTTGTTTTTCAAACCATGAAGAGTCAACTGCAAATGCACTCTTTGTAACAATGTGATCAGCATCCTACTCATATCAGCCAATACAAGTTACTGTTTTATTATGCTAAGTAAGATAACCACTTGTTTTCTAATTTTGTGCTACTTTTCTTGAAATACCATTTTCTCAGCAATTGTAGCTTTAAAGTTTTTCCTAAAGTAGCCTAAAATGCCCAATCATAAACTTGTATAGATAATTTATACAGAGACCTGTAGAAAAGAATGCTTACTTAAAGCATTCAACCCTGCAACAAAACTCCTAGATTTGTTACTGGACAGTACTTCGGAGTCCATTAATTTTATATGGTGCAAGTCAAAAGACATGGACTTGGTGGTAGCAGCTGCATTCTGGAGCTGTATATAGTCTTGAAACCAGAAATAAATGAAGCAACCAAGCTTGCTGTGTACTACACAAAGGAGCCTACTGGCTAATGTCCATCAATATTCAAAAATCAGTTGCATCAGTAGAGGGTGACCATGTACTTAGGCCAGCAAGGTGTGCTATAATGGAGCATACATGCTGGATGTAACCACTGCTCCAAAACCTGTGTCACTTTTCTGCATAAGAGACATTCCCAGCCTGAACAAAAATGAGATAATGAAGTTCAGTTCCCCCTGTACAAAAGCATGTGATCACACAGTTGTGGGATTTTCAGTACTTTTAGTAAACAGAGCAGGTATTTCACAGCTGATGCTGAGGCGAGACTTTTAAATATTGTAAATGGTTTTGGCTAAGTAACTGATAAATCTGAGAGGCCTTTATCTCTTCATGAAATCTTGACTTTGGGAATGTGGTTAAAAATCAAACTATGCTTTTTTTCTTTGTTTTTGCAGATTAACTAGAGACATACTGAAAGTTAGTATGCTATGTCTCAACTGCATGTATTTCCACTGATTATTTGAGAGTAAATTACATTTTTCTTGAAGAGTGCACTAAAAGATTCCAATTTTACCATTTCACAACTAGCTGGTGTTACATGCGAAGCTTTATCAACACCCTTATTTAACCACTCTCACCACCTCAGTCTCACACTTCCAGTTGTCAGTTCACAAGACATTTCAAGGCATTACATGTGGCTCTGAGTATATGCCAGATTGTACAAATGAAAATATTATCAACCTTTTTTGCCTCCAGTATAGCCAATGTCTGCTTCATGTTGAAAGGGGCTGACATATCTTTGCAGATTATTACCCATCACTGTTTTACCATTGTTAAAAAAGCCTACCTCACCTCACTTGCTGCTAAAGATACAATTGAGTTAAGCATCAAACTCCTGAACCCCCCATCTGTTTCAGCAAAATCTGAATCCTTCTAAACACTTGCAATTTGGTGATGTAAGAATGTATCAAAAAAGCCTAGTAAACCCTGGGACACAATATATTCTTACATTGCAGATATTCTACTCGACAGGAAATAGTTACCCTTTTAGCAAGAATGGACCTGAATGTACAAGTAGTCCCAAAGCTTTCACAACTTTTAATACTTCTCTGTTCCTACCAAATTTTCTTACCGATTTTACACAGGAGCTGATCTTTAGCTGCTGTTATGGATGTCTTATAAGTTTAATTTCAGTAAATTAATTCATGGAATGGTTTGCACATAATATACAAGGCTAGCAGAAATATATTTATCTACCACCTTTTTAATATAGTACAAGTTCTTGGCCCTGTACCCATCTGCACTGCATGGGGGAGATTGTTGAGCTGGTATTAACTAGAGGATTAGATAGATTTCACCATAATCCAACAGGAGATATTACAAAATAGAGAGGCCTGTGATGGAGTTAATCAAGGGTAAATATTCCAAAAGGCAATCAAGCATACAGTTAACTGTTCTAGGCAGAGCCAGAAATGTGTATTCTAATCCAAGGAATTTACTAATCTCTAAGGGTCACACAGTCCGTGCATGGAAACGTTTTCTTGGATAATTTGTTGTGTCATTGTTTGACACTCTGAGTGGGAGTTTGATCTGTCTATAGTTGAATTTAAAATAACATTTAAGTCCTCTTTTAAACTAAATTTTCTAGTGGCTGTTTTATTTCAGCATAAAATTCTGCTCATTCATAATTGGTCCACACCCTACCATATGCAGATCTTACTCATGTTCATTTGGAAAACATCTAAGAAAATAATGAATTTCTTCTGTATTTTGTATGGTAAAAGATGTACAGCTTTATTTTCTGTACATTGCAAAACTCCTTCTATCTTAATTTATGTATTTATATGTATTGTGTGCAATATGTATCTGTAATAAATGGATCATTCCTCCCTGGGCCTCTGCTGGAAATTAGATCAACCCCAGTCCAGCCAGTCTTTCATCTTATTAAAGACTTGCCAGTTTAGCTGTTGATTAACAAAAAACAGCGCTCCACCTCTTGGGTGTAGATGATATGCTCATCAGGAATGGGCCATCATTAAGCTCTTTATGCTTCCTAGAAAAGTTTGATTTCCTGCATTATAACTGCACCATATAGAAACTTTATGAATCATTTCTGACTGAAATTGCATTTTAACTTGAAGCATAGCCCTATAAACTTCATGTCATAGTTTTCACCACTGACATCTGCACACAAGCCATGTACAGAATTTTATGAAAAAAATAACTGTCCCTAAAAACTACTGCAGGCACTGTAACTTTAAGCTTGACCAATCCACTATCTACTGGTGAGGCAGGAAGTATGTAGCAGAGAAAAGTGAAACAAGCATACGACTGTCAAGCAGTCAGAAAAGACACATGCTACAATTACTCTTAATGGAAATTTCACTGTGTGACTGTACAAAAAGGTGAAAATTAAACTTCATTTAATACCTAAGAGAATGCTAATGTTACAAGATGCACCTGGTTTTATATGCACTGATTAATCATAATCCTTGGATCAGAATGAATGATGTTGGAGATACAAAGCAAGATGAGTGGACAAAGTCATATGTACGAATAACTGGAATCCCAGAACTGTATTTTTTCCAAAAACATCATGCAGAAAAATTTTTTTAAAGTGTTTTTGCAGGCGAGGGCCATTCCCCCCCTACACCGGCTGATGTAGGGACAAGCCTACCATACTCCCCTAACTTATAAGTACCAAATCTGATGTTACACTTACTGGCAAAAGGCGAAAATTCCCCCTAAAAGGGAATCACTTCTGGAAAAACTCACTGAAGTGATTTCCTGTGAAAGAACTCTGATTGTCATTGTGTTGAACTTAGTGCAACTGAAACTCTATAATCTTACAACAGCTCTTTGGCAATGTCAGTATATAAAAAAATAAACAAAATTGCTACTCTACAACTAAATCTGATAAGGACAATGCTTTCTAAATTCTCTCTGATCTTTGTTTAATTACAACAAGCTCAGATTAGTTTCATCATCATTGAGTCACTAGATAAAGAAACATTATTCTTACCTTCATAGTTGTTTTATTGTGGTAATGGTTTTGCCATAATTGTTTAAATTTGCTGTGATCATTTTTTCCCTTTTTTTTCCGTATATCATTCCATGATACTCCACCTCCATGCATTTCTCTGCGGAATGCCCTCTGATTAATGCATTCCACTAAGGCTGTCAGTTCAGTACATGAAAGTGATTCTGAGGACTGTTTTACAATAAGACCATCAGCTCAGTAGATGAAAATTATTCTCTGAGGACTGCTTTATTCTCTCTAGTGATACCAGTGATGTCCACATTGTTGGTTTAACTTCTAATGCTGGAGTTCTAAATCCTTACAAGAATGTCTCTTATCTGAACTCAACTGGAAGTTCTGATGACATAGATGTTGATATTTATGAGGCTGTGTTGCTTCCTTGTTGCCATAGTGAAAGACATTTAGGAAATCACAAATAGCATGGGCTCTGCTAGGGTATAATGAATTTATTTTACTGTTGATTACAAAACGACATTTTTTTTAATCCCGGTCAATGCATTATTTATATTTTGTAGTCACATTCACTGTTACCATTCTTGGTTAACAGAGGTGCACTGTTGCTTCTGGTAATAGTTTTAGTTACTGCAGTATGTATATGGATGAAATATTTTTGTTTGGTATGTATGTATCTGTTTGAAAATTACCTATGAATATAAAATTAGAAATGAGCACTGTACTAATCCTGGCAGAAGCTCTCTCTCACTCTTTGTTGCAAACACACACACACACACACACACACACACACACACACACACACACACACACACACAACCATGCACACACACACACACACACACACACACACACACACACACACACACACACACACACACACACACACACACACTCTGTCTTTGCTCTTTGTGAAGGGAGTGAAAGTTAGTGATTCTTTAATTTTTTCTGAATGTAATGTGAACTGTTTTTCAATTTCTGATGCAAACTTAGTACAAAACTGTGTCCTCTCAAAGGCAAAAAATACAGCCTCCATGAGACCCAACAACATCCCTGGCTGTGTCCTACATGAACTCAGGCAAGAGCTCTCAGCACCACTAGGCAACCTATTCAATCAAAGTCTGTGCACCGGCTTTGTCTCAGCAGAATGGAGGACAGCCACTGTCATCCCTCTGAACAAAAGGTGAAACATCCACCGACCCAGGCAATTATAGGCCAATCAGCATAACTAGCCTGATCAGCAGATCATGGAATGCATTATCGCAGACCTTATAAACAAGAACATTGGCAACCTCCAAATGCTTGATCCCACACAGTTTGGTTTTGTCAAAGGGAGATCATGCCTGTTAAACTTGGTTGCCTTCTTTGAAACAGTCAGCAAAGCTGTGGATAAGGGCAAGATAGTGCACACTGCCTACCTTGACCTAGCCAAAGCCTTCAACACTATTCCCCACACCGGCATAATAGATAAACTCTCCCAGCAAGGCATCAACCATATGTTACCAGATGGGTAGCTAACTGGCTTACTGATAGACACCACTCATTCAAAATAGGGGAAGACACCTCTTGTAGTAGACCTTTAAGAAGCAGCATCCCCTAAGGGTTGGTCTTGAGGCCTCTACTGTTTGGGATATACTTTTCTGAGATGCAGGCCAAAACCAGTGGTCAGTGGCTGACCAAGTTTGCAGATGACTGCAAGCTGGGCACTTTCATAAATTCCCCTAGTGATGTGAACATCCTAAAAGAGGGCCTTAACCAAACTAATGACTGGTGCCAGAAACATGGTCTCAAACTGAGTGCCAAGAAATGCATCATTATGCCCTATGGGGAAAATGGTGTCTCCACTAATTATCACATTAATAACAATGTACTAAGTACACAATCAGTCATGAGGGACTTGAGCACCCAGGTTGATAGCAACCTGACTTTTGACCACAATGTTGCCTCCATTGTACGGAAGACTTTCTACATGGCCCACCTCATAAGTAAGGGTATTTCATTCAGGAACAAGGGGGTCATATCATCCCTGTATTCCTCCCTTATCAGACCCATTATCAGGTCAAGTACAATGCCCCCTTCAGCATGTACCTTGCCAAGCACATGCACCAGTTGGAGAGACCACAGAGGTTCCTGGCCAGGAAAATCCAGGATCTCAAACACCTATCCTATACAGATAGGCTAAAAGCCCTGTCCCTCTACTCAGTCTTGTACAGACTGCTTCAAGATGACCTGTGTCTGGCTTACAAGACCATCTCAGACTCAGCCTTGATGGAGTTGCTGCATATCCATAAGTCAGACTCCACTCCTGCAACCTGCACACAAGGTCTCAACCTAGTCTTTGACATTAATAGAACTTGTTGGTGGGATAGATTTGTGTCTCAACAACTCCACCATCTGTGGAATAGACTTCCTCTCCATGTCAAGCAAAGTACCTCACTAGCCCTCTTTAAGAGGAACCTGGATGACTGGATGGGAAACAGAAAATATACCCCTGGGATCCCACCTGTATCCCTGCTGGACAGGGAAAACAGGTACTGACTTTGTGAAAACATGGGTAGAATTCTCAGCTAGGCTTATAAGGGTCTCCGGGCCATTCGCCTAGGATTGTTCTATGAACCTATAAACAAGCGTGCTGCATATTTTAGAAGGGAAGAAGGGCTTACTCCTGAGGCTATTTGTAGAGTGACAAAGAGTGGAATGATGATATTGCTGGGAGAAGATTATGATCTGCCAATGGATGTCATGTATGAGGTATGCAGCAGTATTATGTTAAAGTTCCATGTGTGAGTGAAAGCCCAGTCAGGTACATTTTGCAATATTCAAGTGCAGGAGGGCCCTGATTACACTCAAAAAATAGTTAAATTATAGTCTGGTTCCATGCTGTTATAATGCAAGACATGACCCTAGCAACATTAAAAGGCGTGCTTAAAATGTGTTAAGCATCCCTCTAAAGGGGTGCTTAAAATTTGTTAAGCATCCCTCTAAGCATTGTTAAGGTTGGGTCAGCACTAAAGCAGGCAGTGCTGACCAGAAAACACAACAGCTGGTCGTGGAACAGCTTTGTTTTAACTCCCTTTCTGCTAAATATAGAAATCATTTTGGGAATTAAACATCTTTCCTTAGGCAGAGTACACTTATGAATGTCAACCACTTCCCCACTCTTTACCAGTTTTCAAAGCCTGAGCAACACATCATTTTTTTTCTTAAATCTTACCTTTGATTACATTGTAGTATACTGAGAAGATACATTTCCATGCACTACATAGAATTATGTGCAGGTCAGCAGATCATAACTACTTTATTATGCTTTCTAGACATTGATGCCCAGAATCACTTCTCAAGCTTTGATCTCAAGGTGAATTTCTTGGCATCCACATCTCAAACACATTCTGAAGTGGTCACGACTGCCAACCCACTCATAATCCTCTATGTTGGACAGTTGAGAAGTATATGCAGCACAACTAACACATATTGGGTTACTCACCTGAAAATAATTCATGAATGAGTATCTTTTACCACAAAACTAAAACTCCCCATTCATGCCTTTTTAAAAAAAAAAAATAAACTGCAACAAGCATGATGCTACTGGCAGTAAAACACACAGATACAATGTATTGCACTGCTGCACAAATGTAATAGTAATTCTCTGAAAAGTACTGCCTTGTAAAATAGTAAAACACCCAGCACAATACTGATTGGATTAAAAATTGAATGTGACTGCACTTAAAATTTATCCTTTCACAGCTGAAACCCAGGAACATGTCTCTGAAGACAGCCTGTGACACATCAATATTTCCAGCTCAACTCTAGCACTGTTACATGACATGACATCACACTGGGAAGTGCAGTTTCACTGAAATACATTTCAGAATGCCAACTCAAGTTTTCTCTTGACAGTTTCAGCTAAGAAATAAATAATTCCATCAAAGAAAACACATGTAACAGTTACCAGTACAGGAAAGTAATACTGCTATTGCAACTCAAAACAAAAACGAAACACTAAAAAAAAGAAGTGCGGCAAATCAGTCTGAAACTCAGTTTGTTATTTTGACTCTTCTTACACTGTTGTCTAAGTAAACTAAAAGAGATCAACATATATCCAGACTGGGACTGGAAAGAAAAACCTCACATACAAAACAAGACAATTATGCAATGAAAATATAACTAAATAATAGTGAAGATATAATGGAATTCAAGCATTAGATAAAACAGAAAAATGCAATGCACATAATATAAGATTTCAAAAATATAGCAAACTTCAAAATTACAAAGACTGAGATAAAAATGCAAAGCACGATGCAATCAAAATAGTTTGAACTGCACATTTTAAAAAGTAAGTGGAATATAAGGTGTGAAAGGAGGGGGAAAAGGTAATATACATAAGATAAAAGGAGTGGAGAATTAAAAGGAGGAAGGGGGACAGAGGTGTGGAAAAATAGGAGGGGATTGGAGTAGCTGGGTTAGTAGGGGGTAATTAAATAAATGGTAGTTTTCAGAAGTTGGCAGGTATAAAAGACAAGACAATGAGGTTGTGTTTGTATGAGTACAGTATGAGTACAGTGAAAAAGAAGAGAGAAAAGTAAAGATAGACTTGAGTAATGTAACAGGTTGTTGATGAAGAAGCCGAATGAATATATGTTCCTAGATAAAAGGTAGTAATAAGTATAGTAGACCAGTTAACCAGGAGGGGTACATGAGTACAGCCATGTATCCATGAGATATTACTTTAGTTGTAGCTTAAATGACTATGTGTTTTCAAGTCATCTTAGAAGGAGAGGAATTCCCATACCAGGATGGCTGAACTGATGTCAGGAGTCCCCCCCACCCATGTAGCCCCCTACACCACCTGCTAGTTGAACATGAATCATCAGGGTTGCATTAAGGGCTTCATCCCTCTCTGCCATGAAACTGCTAACACGTTGACTACATGCACCAGTATTGTATGTGGCCTTGGATATGGACTTGGCTTTTTGGCTATTTTATATAGATTGTTTTGCAAATTGCTTTATCTGGCCTTTTCAACAAATTTTGTGTTCTACAACTTTTTGTTAGTGTTGCCATAAAATGCATCCATGGTAGGTTAAAACCAATTATTTCTACTCACAGACAACAGGTTTTCATCTCCCTTGTTCTTATTTAGTCTGAATTTTATGCAAAGCTGATGATTTCTGTATTCAATCACTTTGATGAATGTTAGAGTGTATTTAACAGTGAAAAGAGGTTGAAAGTAATTATGTTACAAATATACAAAATAAATAAGGAATAAAATAAAGCTTGCTTAAATGTAGAAATAGAGTTTAGTAATATGTGATTAGCATCTACACTAAAATGACTGTGGCTTGGAAAATAAGGAATTTGCTTAATGGACATGTTTTCCTACAGAATCAGTATGCATTTCACACTGTCAGCAAGAAAGCTGACCTCTTACAGACCTGGCAAGAATGTAAAAAAAACAGGATGTATGCATTTCACATTGTCAATAAGAAAGTTAACCTGCTTCTGTAAAGAATGGACAACAGGAAAACAATATGTGCATGTTTCTATCATATGACATTATTAAGCAAGGAAGTTTGAATGGTGCTTTTTTCAAGTCAGCATTTGTACAAAGGATGAAAACATATTTTTTCTGCAAACATCAGCAAACAGATGTTTTCATACTAAGTCCAAAATAGAATACCAAGAGAAAAACAGGAATTGAACTACGTGACTAGAACAGGCTAAAGAGACTATAGCAGATAACGTTGATAGAAATATTTTTTGTATTGTATCTCTCATATCATCCATGCTGTTTGAGAAGTAAAGTAGAACAGTACCTGAAGCTGCAACAGTAGTTTGTGTGATTTGTTATAAAAAGTTTTTTATTGGTTACTGCTCAGAGTTTGGTGCTGCATCAGTGTACACTCTGCAAGTTTCTGTGGGCAACAGACTGTGATAACTAGACTTTGATTTCAGCAAAATCCAGCCAGCAAGACATAGTGACTTAAGAAGGCTTCAGATCCATCACAGTAACAGCACCCTAAGCATCACCTTGATTTAGCACCATATCATTAATTTTTCAATGGTGAGCATACCTGCATTCGAACACAGAGGGAGTGGTAAGCCCTGCAGAGGGTCACTTCAGTCAAATTGCAGTAACTAACATTTGTACATATGTGTAAGTCCTAAACAGAGGTACTCCAGTTTATGCAGCTTGCAGTAGTAAAGATTCTCAGACTTCTGAATTCAGATTGAGCCTGAAGTGCAGGAAAGTTGCAGTGCCATTAATTCTTCAAGAAAAGGTGGACATCTACTTTCACAGCATCTCATTGCCTGTTGTGTTTCACCAGCTTCTCAAGTGATTGAAAAATTTCCAACCATCTGCAACAACAGCCTGATCACCTGTTTTCTTGCTAACTGGTAAGAGCTTTTTTCTATGTCACATTTTTAGTATGGATGCTATTAGACATAATTCAAGCAGGTGTAAGCCAAGCTTTAGTAAATTGCAATGTTGGTATACACAGCACATTAGTAAATGTAAAACCTTATTAGGGCAAGTTGATAGTAAGGCATTATGCAAATGTATTACAATATTTGACTGGTATCTCAAAGAAAACCATGTGGGGTATGACAAATGTTTATTGTGTAAATCATATGAAACTGCTTTCTGTGACAAAAAATTCATGGTAAATAACCAGAAAAAGTTAATATGCTTAACATTATATTCAGATGTTGAACAGTTATGTCCTGTCACCACATGTGAAAGGTTTATTTCAGAGTTGCAACAACAGTCAAATCAGTTACTGACAGAACTTCTAGTACATTTTGTTACAAAAGAATATAATAAACTTCTAAAACACAGACACAATGAGTTCAGGAAGCTTAGACAAATTATACATACATCTTTTCAAAAGTGTATAGGAGTTTTAGACCATGCAACATTACAGGAAGCTCTTCAACAGCAGTTACAGGATAAAGAAAATAAATTAGCTGAGCTTAAGAAAACATTGCAGAAGAGCAGGAAACTACAGCTAATCTGTACAAAAAAAGATATATTTTATAATATGTTTGTGTTTTGAAAATGGTTAAGCATACATGGTAAGATGGTAAGATCTGATGTCTGGACAAATCATTCTCAAATGTTTAAAACTTCCATTATTTAAAGCAAGACATTTATCATGCTACTGTAAAGTAGAGTAAATAACTGCCATTCTCATAGCATAGTCAAAAGGTACACAAAATAGTTATAGTGTATAAAAATCAAATAAAAATAGTTAATAACAGTAAAGATTTAAAGTCACAAGACTGACATGCATGTATTTTCTTTACATATAAAGTACATCTGTTAAGGACAAGAGAAAAGGCAGACAACATCAAATATAAATAATGTAAAAATAAATGTGTTAGTTAAGCCAACACCTATTTTTTTTACAATTTTTTGATAATTGTATAGTAACACCACACCAAACAGTTAAGGTTCTGAATTTAAAAAAAAATAAAATCACAGATGGTATTAGTCAAGCAGTCTTTGTAAAATGAATGGCAGAGCAGTTAAATAAATAAAAAAATACTGAAATCAAAGTTAAAAGATATGTAAGCTAATTGTAAAATAATCCCCCGGATTCAGGAAGCCTTGCACGGTGTGCATGATTAGTGTAAGAGGTAATGCTGGCAATATGGCAGCCGAGCGATCCACGTACATACCCGTTTGATGTGCATGAGCGCTCTTGTACCAGTACTGCATGTTCCCAGCCCCTGTATGCAAATTACCCCATTTGCATGTGAAAACCATGCAAATGAGGTAAATCTGCTATCCAAGAAGCTGGAATCAGGCCGTGCAGCACTAGCGTATCTGCAGAAATGTACTTGGTTAGTAACCAAGTACAGTTCTGCAAAATCCAAAACGGAGACAAGACAGCCCCAAATAAAGGCTGCATATCATTGAGGAAGCATGCCAATGGCCAAGTATAAAGCCACTGGCACTGCAAACAATACAAAAAGTAAAAAATTCAACTTTCATTTTATTTCCGCTGATCACGGCTGTTTAAGCATAGGGCAGCGGCGTGCAAATAGAATCGGTGGAAAATAAACCTAAAACAAGCATTCTAACTAAAATCAGTATTCTGCCATGCAAGTCAATGGCAGGCAAAAGACAACATGGCCAGTGAACAGTGGTTGCTAAGGGGAGGCTCAGTGTGACATGTGTCAGTATGCATTAGCAGGCAATCCTATGCAAATGAGGGGAAGGACAGTGAATCACAGTTTTCCCCAGTATGTGAGGCAGGTCCCAACAGTGTAAGAAGTATGAATAGCTGAGTGCAAGACTAGGAGTTAAGTGACATCATGGGTGGGCGTGTCAGGCATACTGTAAGTAGATTGGAGGCCTGTGGCTCAGGTGAGCCCCTAGCATAGCACAGCTAAGCTAGGGAATGTGTCAAAACCTGCCAAGCACTTTATACAAAGTGTAAGCGGGTGCTCTACAGGAAGAAAAATAAAGTTAAACCAGGAAATAGCAGCAATGTGCACATTTGAGCACTCTGTTTGCATGGCACACACATGGGCTCAAACAGGGAGGTAATGGGAAGGGAAAACAGCAGAAGGAAGGTAATCAAGGAGAACAAGCTCAGCTGGCAGGCGAAATGTATCAGAATCAGCCAATTACACAGGCAGCAGCCCAGCCCAGAACACTACTATAAACTAAGCAAACACCTTCCCCACTGGTGATTCCCACACTCTACACCACCGGTGTATACATGCAGGGAAATTTTAACAAACAAACCTACAAAATGAGAAGGGCTGCAGCAGGCAATATAGAACAACATGTGCAAGAGGCTGAGGGTGATGAGGATGTGAATGCTGCCAAACAACCCACAGTGAGAAGACGGAGAAGAGTGTACAAACCCAGGGTAACCTACCAGGGGCTACATGAGCTGGAGATAGTGGAGCGCTATAGGGTGGACAGAGACCTCTTACAGCAAAGAGTTGAGCTGTACCAGCCACACCTGACACACCAAACTGACCAAGGGGAACCCATCCCAGTGGATACCAAGGTATGTGTAGGCCTAGGTATACTAGCCACAGGTACCTCCCAAAGCACAACTAGGGATATCATGGGGATCTCACAGGCATCAGCATCCAGAATATTCCACCAGTTCCTGGATGCCATATCAGCACATGCAAGTGAGCATGTATATTTCCTCTACACCCATGAGGTGTTCACCAGCAATATGCATCTCTTCCACCAAATAGCAGAATACCCTGGGGTAGTGGGTGCTATAGACTGCATGCACATACACATCAAAGTACCACCCAGTGAGCAGGGTAGGGCCTACATAAACCACAGGAGCATCCCCTCCATCAACTGCCAGGTCATATGTGATGCCCAGGGCATTATAATGAATGTGTGTGTTGGCTGCCCTGGAAGCTATGATGATTCCCACATATGGCATCTGACGCAGCTGTACCAGAGATTTGCCTATGGTCACCTAGTGGGTACACACTGGAGCCATGGCTAATGACACCCATCATAAATGCACACACACCTGAACAAGAACGCCATAATGAGGCACATGGACAGGCTAGATGTATAATAGACCGTGTGTTTGGGATGCTCAGGTCATAGTTCCGGTGTCTGGACACATCCGGTGGAGCCTTGCAGTATTCACCAGCTACATGTACCCAAATTGTTATGGTATGTGCTATGCTACACAATATTTTATTTTATTTTATTTTACATTTGTTAACTGGGAGAGTCCAACTGGATGCAGGTCCATTTTCAGTGGAGGCCCGGGGAGAAAAGCTCCAAGTTAGTTAATTTACAAGCTGGTAAAATAATTTGGTACATATGTAATAAGCATCAATAGAGGTTAATGTCAAAGTTACAAGTTGTCAGTGTGATTCTATGCAGCAAATAAATATATATATACATATAAATACATATATGACACATAAATACAAAAAATGATTGCTAGAATCTTAGTCTACACAATGTAGATCATGTGTAGGCAGTCCTAAAAAAAGTAATTTTTTTTTTTTTTTTTTTAGGGAGAGGATCAAAGAAGATAAGTTTACTAGTAGGAGTTCTAGAGTTGTTTGTTTTGTTGTTGTTTAGAGATAGTGAGTGATAGCAAGGAGATAGTTATTAGTACTGTTTATTATTATTTATTCATATTCATTTTTTAGGAAGATTTATTTATTCATTAGGACAAGAACAATGCTTTGTACAATTAAATTTATTTTGCGGGGATCTTAGTGATTTGCCATGGTCTGGATTAACCTGGGGAGTAGCATGAGCATAGCCAATTATTAGAGTAGTGTTTTTTTAGAAGGTGTTTAAATTGTTTTGGAGAGGTTGTAGCGGTTATGTGGTTTAGAAGTGTATTCCAGGCCTGGACTATTGTGCAGGCATATAGGGATTTCCCTGCTTCATTTTTGTGTCTGATTACTTTTATTAGATTTTGGTTGCTAGATCTTAGTTCTCTAGTGGTTCTGTAAGGCTCAATAATGCTCTGAAGTGCTGGAATTTTATCTGGTAGGTGGTAGAGCTTTTGTGCTGTTGAGATTTGATTCAGTAGTAATACATGGGGTAGCAATAGCCAGTTGAGCTGTTTAAGGGATATACAATGATGGGACCTATGTGAGGTTTCAGTGGCAAATTTGGCAATCTTGTTGTAACAAGATTCCATTTTGTTTAGGTATTTTTGACTCATTGGTTAATATGGGGGAGGCATATAGTAGGATGGATAGCAGGTGGGTTCTAACAGTAGTAGTTTTAGTATGTGTGTTCATGAATTGCTTGTTTCTATAGAGTAGGCCTAGTTTCTTGTTCACTTTTTTGATGGTTTGTGCTATATGGGTATCAAATTTTAGTTGGTGATCGATTTCTAAACCTAGTAGTTTTGTGGGGGGAGTTGGTGTGATTTGAATATTACTTTTAGAGTTTATAGTTAATGTTTCTTTTGAGGGATGGGATATTCCGAGATTGAACATAATCAGTTTAGCTTTGTTGTGATTGAGAATAAGTTTGATATTGGCAAACCATGTTTCAGCTAGAGTGAAGTTTGATTGGGTCAGGGTTTGTAGTTCTTTAATGTTTGGGGCGGCACATGTAATGGTGGTATCATCTGCGTATTGCACTACTGAGGCAGTGGGTAGGGCTGAAGAGATCTCATTAGTGAAAAGAGAGAATAGTAGAGGGCCTAGGATAGATCCTTGAGGGACTCCTATGGAAACTGGCAGTAGGGTGGACAATTTGTTTTGCCATAGTACTGCTTGCTGTCGGTCTGATAATTAACTGTGAAACCAACTTATTGTGGTGGAGCAAAGGTTAATGTTAGACAAGGTTTGGAGAAGCATATTATGGTTCACCATGTCAAAGGCCTTTGATAGGTCTAAGAAGATGGAAGATACAAATAAGCCTTTGTTCCTATGCTGGTTAACTGTGTTGGTATAGGGAAGGAGAGCAGTAGTGGTGCTGTGGGAGGGTCAAAAGCCATGTTGGGTTTTGGATAGTAGATTGTTTTTTGGAGGTAATATATTAGTTGGAAATGGACAACTCTTTCCAGTATTTTGGATAGAGGGGGTAGGATAGCAATTGGGCAGTAATTGGTCAGTTCTAGGGAAGAGCCGCCTTTATGAAATGGAATGATATGTGACGTTTTCCATAAGGTGGGTACTTTATGTTCAGATAGAGATCTGTTTATGAGGATAGATACAGGATAGGATATGGCCTCTGTGGATATCTGAAGGAAATCTGCAGGTAATTTGTCAGCAGCCAGGGTAATTGGTTTAAGGTGCTGAAGGAGTTTTGAGATTTTCTTGGTTGGGACTGGTTGTAGGGAGAAGGTAGTAGTGGTCTGTGTTTCCTTATTGTGGAGTGGAGTGAGTAGTTGTGTTGGAGTTTTTGTGTTTGGTTGGGCGTTTGCTAGTTTTAGTATGGTTTCTGTGAAGAAATTATTGAATTGTGTGGGGATATTGGTATCATTATTTGGGAACACAGGGGTAGGGGTGGAGGCTTTTCCTGGGTATAGTATTTTATTTATGCTGGACCAAAATTTTTGTAGATTATGTGCATATTTGTTTTGAGTGTTTATATAGTAGTTAGGTTTGTCAGCTTTAATCTGTCTTTTAGCTTTATTACAAAGTTCTAGATAATATTGCCTTAGTTTAGGGGATTTATCTTTTTGAAACAGTATCCAGCTTTTATCCCTTTCTTTCATTGTGTTTTTAGTTTCCTTTGTGAGCCATGGGGCATGGTTGTTTTTTATCCTTACTGTTCTAGAGGGTGCATGGTAGTTTAAGATATCTAGAAAGGAGGTGTTATTAAAATATTGGACAGCATCGTCGAGGGGTAGTTGTTTAAGGGGGGTCCAGTTGCAGCATTGTAGTGATCTACTAAAGTCAGTGGCCTTGAAGTTCTTTTTGTTGCATATCATTCTAAGGATGGGCTGGTAGATGTGTTGGTTAGATCTATTCCTACTTAGATAGGTTGGCTGGTGATCACTTAGACTGTCTGGGAGACACCGTGACTGTTGTACAAGGGAGGGATGGGATAACAGAATCCAGTCTAAGATGGATTGACATTTAGTTGCTTTGTCAATTCTGGTGGGGCTGGATATTATTTGGGTGAATCTGTGGAGGTTGATGTGGGTAGTGGGGTTGTGGTTTGAGTATTTTAGCCAGTCTATGTTAAAGTCCCCTAGTATTATTGTTTCATGGGGAAGGGAGTTTGAGGTCCAATTAAGTAGGTTTTCTGTTGTATTGATGTTATTCCCTGGAGGGAGGTAGGCTCCTGCAATTACTATTTGTTTGTGAGAGTTTAGTTTGAGTTTTGCCAGGATCAGTTCTATATTCTTAACTTCTTGGGTATCACAGTCAAACTGTTCCAGGGTGAGATGGTTTTGAAATAAGATAGCTACCCCTCCACCTTTCTTTTCTACCATATCATTTCTTATTATATTATAGCCTGGGGCTATGAATTCATTATTGCTATGTTCAGGTTTAAGCCAGGTTTCTGTTAGTATGACTATGTCTGATTTATATAAGGCTAGTAGGGCATGAAGGTCCTGGATTTTGTTTAGTATACTTCTTATGGTTATGTTTAGGAAAAGGAGGGATGAGGCGAATCTGTTGTAGATAGGGATAACTAAGTTTGGGTTAGTGGCAATAGTATGAGTGGGTCCAGGGTTGGGGTGTATGTCACCACAGCAGGTCAGTGTGAGGAGGAGGTGTAGATAGATTTTAATTAATTTGTGCAGTATTTTGTTTTGTTTGCGGGAGGTGAGTGGGTTAGTTTTTGGTGTTAGTTTGTTATGACTGTATGTGAATATCTTATAAGTATTAATATCGGTTGGTGTGATTGTAAAACATTTTAAGTGATTGTGGTAAGGTATGGTTGTAGTCTGACAAGGAGATGGATTGTTGTCTTGTAGCTGGCAGTTGTAGGAAGAGGGGATGGAGAGAAGGAGTAGGGTGAGAATAATGGTTGGATAGAGTAGTAGTGTTATTAGTAGGTTGTTTTGTGATTTGGGCATCTTTATTTTTATGCAGAGAGAGAGTTGTTGAGATATAGCTAATACATGGATATTGGTGGAGGGTGGTGCAGTGAGTATGTAAGGGTGTGGTATAAGTGGATATGTAGTAGTTGACTGATTTGGGAGTGTATAGTTTGTTAGTGGGTGTGGTGTTTTCAGTTTCAATTAGGTTGCTAGGTTAAGTGGGTGGTGAGGTAGTTACTGGTGGGTGTGGTGCTTAGGTATAAGTTACAGTGACCTAGGGGTGGGTGGGAAAGGGGGTATGGTAGGGGAGCGGAGTGAGCCCAAGCGTTAGCGAGGGCGAATGGAGCGGGGCTGTACTGGGTTGGAAGAAGCCCAATATTCACAGAAACAATCAGTGTAAGTTGTTGAAGATGGAGGAGACCTATAGCTTCACTGATTTCTTTTATGCGCAAATCTCTGAAGGGGAATTAGACAGCCCTAGGGCTGAGAGCTAACAGGCACAGGTCTGTGAAGAGGGTTAGTGCTAAGTATATTTGCACTTCTGTTTAGGTGGATATAGAGCCTTAGAGCTGGTAACAGGATACAGGAGGGAAAGTGTAGCTACTGGGCTGGGAGTAGGGCTAGAGAGGTGAGTGGGGGTGTAGTATTGGGAGAGTGGTGGTGGTGGTGGGCTAGGGTTATGGGAGAGATGGTCCTGCTAAGAGAAGAGACCAGTGTGATGACGGGGTAAAAAAGGGGACTGAGAGGGGTTAGTATAGCAGTGATTGGTAAGTGGACATTGGGTGATAAAGAGAGATACTTTTAAGTGGAAGTAGGTAGATTGAGGGACAGAGAGAGAGTGATTGAGCTAGTGTGATGGGGTTGGTGGGACACTGGAAGGTTGTAGTGATTGTTAAGATGGTTGGGGCTCCCAGGGCTGTGACTAAGCTGACCAGGTACCCTCAGCAGATTATTACAGAGTAGGCTAAGTAAGACTAGGTAGATGATATATATAAAACATACGTTCTTTAGTTAAACTGGGACTGTTGTTGATGAGGTTTCCACTGAAGATGCAACACGCAAGGGAGTTGTGGTCTTTCCAAGTGGGTTAGGATTTGAAGAAAACTTTAAAGTTTTGGTGCCAGGGACCTGTAGGATTAGTTCTTTAGTTAAACTGGGACTGTTGTTGGCGAGGTTTCCCCTGAAGATGTAACATGCAAGGGAATTGTGGTCTTTCCAAGTGGGTTAGGATTTGAAGAAAACCTTAACATTTTGGTGCCAGGGACCTGTAGGATTACTGGTCAGCACTAACACACTACTGCAGTGGAGGATTAGGGGATGAGGGTCCTGCGGAAACAGCTGCAGCAGGAACAGCATGGGGCAGGGCCAAACAGCCCCCACCAATGCCAAGGCCTGCACAGGCACAGAGTGACCTGGAGGAGGAAGAACCTGAGTATGCCCCAGTAGGCAGAAGGAGGCATGCCCAGTATTCCCTAGCCTTGTCAAAGAGGCAATGCATAGCACATGCACTGACACAGTAGGGTGCCAGGGAATGACACCTCTCTCTGATTCACACATACAGTAAAAGGGATGCCAAACATGACACCACCTGTGCTCAACCATGTATAGGGAGTGTACTATGTGCATCCAACATAGGCAGCCCTCCAGCACCATCCACAAGTCTGGCACACTCACAAGGTAAGTCAATCAACCTACCAATTGCCAAATGGAGTAGAATGTGTTGTTACCTGTAGCTATGGTATGGATGTGAGCATGCAAGGGAATTGGGTGGCTGAATGTTACGGCAGCAGATAGTAGACACCCATAGTGGCACCCTGACATGTGTAACATATACTGGAGTCACCATAGTAGCCAGTACTACACAGGGTGACAAAACCCACTGCAGGTATTGTGCTGAGCGACATGTGTCCATATGACTCACACATGCCAGTCAGGATGGTTCACATACCCAACAACTATCGCAGCCAGCAGGACAGGTGTAGACAAACCCAAACAGGGCCTGTGCCATGGCCCCAGAATGATGGCTATGGTTAACCCCACCCCCAGGCCTACACAGACAGACCACAGTAGGGCAGGCAGTGGGATGTTAGTTCTGAAGGGCAGGAAGTCAGGCAATATTATGTAGGGCAACCAAAGCCATGATCTGTAGTACACTGGTGTGCCTCTAGTCACCATGATAGTTAGCAATACAGAATGAAATGGAGTACATGACATACCAGTGCAGTCATAACAAATATGTACAAGTGTCACTTGTGCACCCCATAATACATAGCAATGTAATAACAGTCAAGTGTGCCCCCCCAACCCTATGTAGAAATAGTCAGGTGAGCCCCCATCCTACATAGTAATGTAATAACAGTCAGGTGTGTCCCCCGACTCCTGTGTATAAATATAGAAACAGTCAGGTGCGCCCTCCCCTGCTATGCAGAAATGTAATAACAGCCAAAGCCAACTGATTGATGGATACCCTGCAGAACACAGCATGCTATCTGTTGGTGTACAACACAAAGGTCAGCACTGCAGCACAAACTACCTGGACACGATCCACACATCCACTACAGATGGCCATACTGGGCATGCTCACACACTTAAACCCATGAAGGCCATGACTGCAAACACCAGTGGACCAGACATATGTGGCAGTTGCAGATGTTAGTGCAGACACTCATCAGAATGCACCACTCATGCCTTCCACACACAGTGGATAGGAATACAGACATATATGTCAGGGCAACACAGTATAATAAGCCAAAGGTAGATGGACATAGATGTGTGGAAGAGGGTGACTGTGACAAGGAGCCATCCAGGCCTGTCCCACCCACCACACAGCCAAAGGGCCCCAAACACATGAGGTGCACATGTCACTCACTGCAGATACTAGCCACCAGTATCTGTCAACATTACAGACTATGTGGTGCATGTGCCAGCTGTGCAACATGACTGTACAAGGAAGTAGTCATCTAGCAGTGGTATACATGTATCTGTGACATATGACCATGTGTGTGCCTGCATGTGGCATGTCAACCCGTACATGAATAGGCTGTGGCCCATGCACACACCACCCTCCCCATAGCCCAACTATGACAAGCCTGCTGAGGTAATCCAATGGGAAATACACCTTTGGGAGAGTTGTAGCCCAGTAATCTCTGTGGTGTGTCCCATAACTGCATACTGCTGTAGTGTGATAAAGTAGCTAGGAAGGTGTTCTAACCCCAGACTTGACAACTGTGTGTGTGAGTGTGTGTGTGTTTGTGTGCATGTCTGTCTGTCTCTGACTGTGTAGAGTGCAATGCTTTTTAGGGTACTCATACTCCTTACGATTAAAATACTCAACTTAGGCAAGGCTGCTGATGTCACCCACATAGAAATATACCACTGGGAAGGTTGTAGCTCAGTACTCTCTGTAGCACATCCTGTAACTGTGTACTGCCGTAGTATGATAAAGTAGCTAGGTAGGTGTTCTAACCCCAGACTTGGCAACTGTGTGTGTGTGTGTGTGTGCTTGTCTGACTGTGGAGAGTGCAATGCTTTTTAGGGTACTCACATTCCTTATGATTAAAATACTCAACTTAGGCAAGGCTGCTGATGTCACCCACCTAGAAATATGCCACTGGGAAGGTTGTAGCCCAGTACTCTCCGTAGCATGTCCTGTAACTGCATACTGCTGTAGTGTGGTAAAGTAGCTAGGTAGGTGTTCTAACCCCAGACTTGGCAACTGTGAGTGTGTTTGTGTGCATGTCTGTCTATCACTGACTGTGGAGAGTGCAATGCTTTTTAGGGTACTCACACTCCTTATGATTACAATACTCAACTTAGGCAAGGCTGCTGATGTCATCTGCCTAGAAATACTCCACTGGGAATGTTGAAGACCAGTACTTTCCATAGCGTGTCCTGTAACTGCGTACTGCTGTAGTATGATAAAGTAGCTAGGTAGGTGTTCTAACACCAGACTTGACAACTATGTATGGTATGTGAGTGTGTGCATGTTTGTGTGCATGTCGGTCTGTCTCTGACTGTGAAGAGTGCAATGTTTTGTAGAGTACTTACACTCCTTACAATTAAAATGCTCAACTTAGGCAAAGCTGCTTATGTCATCCGCCTAGAAATACACGACTGGGAAGATTGTAGCCCAGTACTCTCTGTAGTGTGTCCTGTAACTGTGTACTACTGTAGTATGATGAAGCACCTAGGCAGGTATTCTAACCACAGACTTGGCAACTGTGTGTTTGTGTGTTTGTGTGCATGTCTGACTGTGTAGAGTGCAATGCTTTTTAGGGTACTCACACTCCTTATGATTAAAATACTCAACTTAGGCAAGACTGCTGATGCCACCCACCTAAAAATAAGGAAGGTTGTAGCCCAGTACTCTCAGTAGCGCATCCTGTAACTGCGTACTGTCGTAGTATGATAAAGTAGCTAGGTAGGTGTTCTAACCACAGACTTGGCAACTGTGTGTGTGTGCTTGTCTGACTGTGGAGAGTGCAATGCTTTTTAGGGTACTCACATTCCTTACAATTAAAATACTCAACTTAGGCAAGGCTGCTGATGTCACCCACCTAGAAATACGCCACTGGGAAGTTTGTAGCCCAGTACTCTCCGTAGCACGTCCTGTAACTGCATACTGCTGTAGTGTGGTAAAGTAGCTAGGTAGGTGTTCTAACCCCAGACTTGGCAACTGTGAGTGTGTTTGTGTGCATGTCTGTCTATCACTGACTGTGGAGAGTGCAATGCTTTTTAGGGTACTCACACTCCTTACGATTACAATACTCAACTTAGGCAAGGCTGCTGATGTCATCTGCCTAGAAATACTCTACTGGGAATGTTGAAGACCAGTACTTTCCATAGCGTGTCCTGTAACTGCATACTGCTGTAGTATGATAAAGTAGCTAGGTAGGTGTTCTAACCCCAGACTTGACAACTATGTATGTGAGTGTGTGCATGTTTGTGTGCATGTCGGTCTGTCTCTGACTGTGAAGAGTGCAATGTTTTTTAGAGTACTCACACTCCTTACAATTAAAATGCTCAACTTAGGCAAAGCTGCTTATGTCATCCGTCTAGAAATACACCACTGGGAAGATTGTAGCCCAGTACTCTCTGTAGTGTGTCCTGTAACTGTGTACTACTGTAGTATGATGAAGCACCTAGGCAGGTATTCTAACCCCAGACTTGGCAACTGTGTGTGTGTGTGTTTGTGTGCATGTCTGTCTGACTGTGTAGAGTGCAATGCTTTTTAGGGTACTCACACTCCTTATGATTAAAATACTCAACTTAGGCAAGACTGCTGATGCCACCCACCTAAAAATAAGGAAGGTTGTAGCCCAGTACTCTCAGTAGCACGTCCTGTAACTGCATACTGCCGTAGTATGATAAAGTAGTTAGGTAGGCGTTCTATCCCCAGACTTGACAACTGTGTTTGTGTGCGTGTCTGACTGTGTAGACTGTAATGCTGTTTAGGGTACTCACACTCCTTATGATTAAAATACTCAACTTAGGCAAGGCTGCTGATGTCACCCACCTAGAAATACACCACTGGGAAGGCTGTAGCCCAGTAGTCTCCGTAGCACATCCTGTAACAGCATACTGCTGGATTGTGCTTTAGAACTGTGTTAGGGTTCCATCACTACCCATGGCAGTTTTGGATGTTTTGTGTGTGTTTCAATGTCTGTATATGGAGCAATGCATTATAGGCTAGTCACACTCGGTGCATTTCACATGGCCTACTTTGGCAATCCTGCTGATGCCATTCATTGTGAAATATAGCTTTGGGGACGGGGTTCTCTAGTAATCCCCATAGTGCATCCTATAACAGCTCTATGCTGTAGTGTGATATAGCCCTGTGTCAGGGGTTCTATACCCACACATGTTGGATGTGAATGTTTTGTGTGTGTCTCACTGTCTGTGTAGGGAGCAATACATTTTAGGCTAGTCACCCACAATACATTTCAAATGGCCTACTTTGGCAATCCTACTGATGTCATTCATTGTGAAATACAACTTTGGGGAAGGAGTACTTCAGTAATCTGCATGGCGTGTACTATAACTGTGTAGTGCTGTGGTGCAATAAACTAGTTAGGTAGGGGTTCTACTCCCAAACATGACAGGTGTGTGTGTGTGTGTGTGTGTGTGTGTGTGTGTGTGTGTGTGTGTGTGTGTGTGTGTGTATTTGTAACTCGTATCTTGTGTAGAGGTGGTTGTGAGTGTGTGGTCAATGTGCCGCGGGTTTTGCATATTTTTTATATGATGGCCCTACTATATATCACAATGTTCACTGTACAGAGATACCAGGTGTGAAATAGCTGAGAGGCTGGGGTGCAAAGCCATATCCATACATGTGACATCAAGGTCAGGCAATCACAGTTAGCAACCCTAGTATTTCCCAGAGCACACTCCCAACCCATGTCTCAGACACAGACACACACACACACACACACACATGCCTAGGCAACAGCCAATATAGGTTCATAGGTTCATAGGTTTGTACTAGGCTATCTGCCCTAGGGCATTTATAAGCCTAGCCAGAGTGTGTGTGGCTTTCACCACCCCTTAGGATGAGAATACTATGCCCATTTATGGTTTAGTTTACTGTGCCTCTGTCTAGTAGTGACACAGAGATGACCCCCGGGGTAAACCTACGATCTCCCATCCACTCGTCAAGATTTCTCTTGAATAGAGTTAGTGAGGGGCTCTGCCTAACATGGATTGGGATTCTGTTCCAGAGTGTAGGGAGCCTCTGGGTTATGAATCTGTCCCTCCAGCATGTCCTATTTATTTCTGTGTTGAGGTTTAAGTCTCTTGCTCTCGTGGCTCTGATGGATTTGGATTTTCTGAGGTGGAGCATGTCCATTAATTCCAGATTGGACATGGCCTCATACGTCAGGCACAGATCACCTCTGAGTAGGCAGTATGCGACTGAATAGAGCTGGAGGTTTTTCAGTCGGGCAGCATATGACATATGTTTAAGACCCTTCATCCTCTTGGTGAGGAACTTTTGGGGTCTTTCCAACTGCTGCAGGTGTCGGGTAAGATACATCCCAAATGGGGCATTGTACTCAATCATTGGCCTGATAAGAGAAGAGTATAGGGGCACAATGACCTCTCTTGATCTAGATGTGAAACCCTTCATGATAAGGTGGGCAATATAGAAGGTCTTCCAAACCACTTTGGCAATGTGAGTGTCAAATGAGAGGTTACTGTCAACCTGGGTCCCCAGGTCCCTGATTACCTCTTCCATACTTAATGGATTATCACCTGAGTGGTAATTTGTGGGTACCTTGTTTTTCCCAAAGGGTATGACTATACATTTTTTGGCATTCAGCTTAAGGCCATGGCTCTGGCACCAATTATCCATTTCTATGAGGCCTCTCTGAAGGATGTTTGTGTCCGCTGGAGTATCAATTATGGCACCCAGTTTGCAGTCATCTGCAAACTTTGTCAGCCACAATCCTCCTATGTTTGCCTGTACCTCAGAAAAATAAATGCTGAACAAGAGGGGTCCCAGGACTGAGCCCTGTGGGACACCACTTGTGACTGGCTTAGAGTCTGACATAGCTCCAGCAACTCTGACCCTGTGGGTTCTGTCCTTGAGCCAGTTTGCAACCCATCTTGTGACATATGGGTTTACATTTAGGCTGGTGAGTTTATGATGCCTGAGTGGGGTATTGTGTCAAAGGCTTTTGCAAGGTCAAGGTAGGCTGTGTGAACTGCCTTACCCTCATCAATGGCCTTAGTCACTGTTTCAAAAAAGTTGACCAAGTTCAAAAGGCAGGATCTGCCCTTGACAAAGCCAAATTGGGTAGGATCCAATGTCTGTAGGTCCCCAATGTCTTGGTTTATGAGTTCCATAATGATCCTCTCCATAGCTTTGCAGACCAGGCTCGTCAAGCTTATGGGGCGGTAATTTCCAGGATCCATAGAGGCACCGCCTTTGTGAAGTGGGACCACTGTTGCCATATGCCACTCTTTGGGTACATATCCTGTAGCAAGGCTAAAATTAAACAGCAGTCTTATGTGTGGGTTTAGTTCCTCTTGGAGTTCATGTAGTACACAGCCCGGGACACCGTCCGGTCCCATTGATGCTGTGTTTTTAGCTTTAGAGAGGGCGGCTCTTACCTGGGCATCTGAGATGTTTGGGAGGCTACACTCTGCTGGGATAGTTGTTTCTCCTTTTGGGGGGGAGGGGGAGGAGAAATTTGCACTGAACCTGTCTGCCAGAATGTTGGCAATGTCAGTGGGTTCAGTGTATTTTGTGTCATTTTGGACTAACTCTGAGCATATCTGGGAGTTTCCACCCAGGTTTCTAACATAGCTAAAGAAGGCCTTGTGATTGTCTTTTGTATCTTTTGCGATTTTTCTCTCAAAGTTGGCCTTGGATGATTTTATGAGTGATCGTAATTTTTTGCTAGTACTGATCAGAGATGCCTTCCCATTTAGGGATTTTGCTCTGTCATGTAGTAGCTTCCTCCTCCTGTTGTAAAGTTTGTTTATGGCTGGGGTCCACCAGACCGGGCACCTGCCTTTCGGGGAATGGGTCTTGGTTTTATTTGGGATTGCATGATCCATGCATTCTTGAAGGTGCCCGTAGAAGGCATTTGTAAAGGATTCAGCAGTGTGGGTTGTGGTTTCCACTGGCCCATGGGGCCATGAAGGATACCACTTCAGTCTTAAGAAGTGTGAAGTTGGCTTTTGAGAAGTTCTTCACTGTGGTCTTTTGTGCAGGGGGTGGGGGCGGGATGTGGATTTCCAGTGAGAATAATTTATGGTCTGATCTTACCAATGAGGGATATACTTCCAGTGTGGAGCATTTTGTCCCCATGTTTGTGATGATCAGGTCTAGTATATTGTCTCCTCTTGTGGGAATGGTGACTAGTTGTTCCATCGCATTTGAGTTTATGAATTCTAGGAACCTTTGGGCTAGGGTGTTGGGGCTTGAGTAATGTTCCCAGTCTATGTTTGGGTAGTTGAAGTCTCCCAATATGATGGTATTTGGAGAGACATTCATACTCTCCAGTGTCTTCAGGAAGGCTGTGTGGGGTTCCTGAGTTTGAGAGCATGGTCTGTAGCATGCTACAAACTGTAAGGTAGTTTTGCCTATGGTTAGTTGCACCTGGATGGTCTCCGATGCTTCGTGCATTGCCACTAACCTGGAGGTGTGGGTATCTTTGATGAATATGGATACTCCCCCTCCTTTTGTGGTTCGGTCCAAGTTTTGGGGCCAGAAAGCATGATATGAGGTAAAACCTGATAGTGCTGGGTGCTCTTGGGAGCCTTGAACCAGGTTTCAGTCACTGCACAGACATCGATGCTCTCCATACTGAGGAGGGCTTCGAGTGTGCATCTTGAGGTTTAGACTTCTGGCATTGAGCAGCATTACCCTTAGTTTTTTCCACTTGTGTTTTCTAGGGAGGTAGGTTTGTCATTTGAGCCTTGCCTAAAAATGGCACTATGGGGGTGGCAAGAGCCTTGGCCAATATCCGGAAGCCCAGGGGTGACAGGTGCAAGCCATCCCTTGCGAAGCAGCATGGCTTGTCGAGCATGTCATCCCAAGCAGACAGACATTGGATCCCCTTAGAATGACACCAGTAATTAAGCCAATTGTTAAAACTGATCATTTTGTCTTTGTACTGTGGCATCATTCTTGGTGAGGGTAAGATGCTGCTCAGGGTCAGGGTCATAGCGGCCTGGGCTACATAATCGGAGAGCTCCTCTATGTCTCTTTTCATGTAGTCCAGGGAGGTACGTCTCAGGTCATTCACACCAGCATGTACAATGACTGAGTCATATTTGTACTTGCTGTGGAGTGACCTGAGTGCTTGTGTTATGTGGTGGATTCTAGCTCCCGACAGGCAGCTTACTGTGACCTTTTCCTTGTTCAGTCTGGTGAGCGGGACGTCAGTGTGTCTGACTATGGAGTCACCTATTACAAGTGTGTCTGACATGTTGTTTGGCCTTAAGGGCTGTGACTGTTTAGCACACTGACTTTGTGAACTATGTGTTGCATGTGCTATGTCTTGAGGTGGCGGTTGCTTGGGTGTCTGCTTTGGAGGCCTCTTTTGTTTTGGTAGATTTTTAATCAGCGCCTCCGAGTATGTTTTTGTGTGTTTATGTGTTTGGTTTGCAGCTGTGATAGTTCTATGTGAGACTGGGTTTCTGGGGTGCGTGGTTACCTTCTCCTCCTGACTGGTCTTGCCAGTACTGAGTTGAGAGAGCTCAGCCTCCAGTTTGGCTATATAGTTGCATCTCTCACATATATTTGTATTTGTTGGGAGGAGGAGAGGGTTGTCTGTGTCTGACATCAGACAGCATACTTCAGTATGCCTGTGGGGGTTGTAGTGAGTGTGGATGT
>NC_056739.1:615806217-615836217 GCF_019279795.1 Protopterus annectens
TCTTTAAAAACAGCCAAAAAATGATCAAATCAGACAAAGGTCTATAGTTTAATAGTAACCTAATAAAGCAAATGTATAACCAAAGTGTTGGGGTGACATACATTATAAAGCAAATAAACAATACTGCAGTACTACAGGGGGAGGGGTACTTTCTCAGTTTTACACTGACTGTGTGAGCAGTATTGCAAAAGGGTCTAAAATAAAGCAATCTCATTCCTTCTTGACAAAACATTTTCAGGGCGAGGGAAAAACAGGTATTAGTGCATTAGAAATACTGATAAACAGATTAAACCTGACAGGATAAGATATTTTGCAAGCTGCTAATAACTATCATGCTAGTTATTATTGTATTGTTTAGTATTAAATTGTATTTACAACTTGTTAAACTGTAAAGCTATATAAGCGATGGCTTAAAATTGCTTTATTAAAGCTATACAAGAGAGAGTAAAGATAAGTAAAAATTGAGCAAGAATGGTCACTATTTTTAATATGTTTTTGGCAAGACAATGTTGGTATGCAAAAAGCATAAATATTTCTAATTGCTGGGTATGTACATTAATACCATGCCTTTGGTGGCAATACTACTAGTCCAAGATTTTGATTGATGTTAATGTTACAAAATTTGTAGATTGGACTAAGTGTGCATTACAGTCTTTGTATGTACAAATACAAAAGAATTCAGTACAAATAAAATTAACGTCTAGTAATGAATATATGTGGAAAACCATGTTTAAAAAATGGGTTTAGTGTACCTACTAGATAGAAATGCATGAGTAGCAGACAGTCTGTGTAAATATATACTGTATAAGGACACATTGTAAAATAAAAAGTTCAAAAGTAATTGTAAGTTGTAATTTTATTACTAATCGTAATGTTATCACTGTTTCTTGGACCATCATTTTATCTGTACTAATATTGGTTACCCCAGTTAGAGGAAAATTATATTGAAATTTTGTATTCGTACAGCTAATGGACTGATATGTACATAGCATTCTTTAGTGTATAAATCATGTTTTTTTTTTAAATCCTCAAGTATTAAATATACTGAAATAATTACATTCAAATATGTACTATCTAAGATGTTCACTTCACTGTCAACCAATGTGTTAATGGGCAGTTCAGAAATATGACCACAATGTTATGGTTAAAATGACAATGAAATTGTATATTTATAGCAATAAATAATGTTTGCAGTAGCACATAGTTTTTGTCTCTTACAGATATTAGTCTAGCTCTAATATTTTGGTGTAAAATGATTAATAAAAGTAAACAGTTAATTCAACAGTTGCAAAGAGTTAATGGGACAATTCTAAGTCATAAATGAAATTCTGTGATTGCAAAAGAATAAATTAATCAAGTTAAAAAATAAAACTAAAGCAGACACAGTTCATAACTGATGGAATATTTTCACACTCACAGAATGGTCTGCAAAAGAAAAAGTTGTTAAATACATTCAGTTTTGGAAGTAATACTTGATATCATTGTATTAACTATGTAAAATTGCATTTTGACTTATTGAATCAAAAGAAGACTAAATGTTTTGTTTCTTAATGTGTTTTCTATATAATCTGATCAAAAATGCATATCAGTATAAAGTGTTATGAGTATGTTTTAAAATAAAAAAGAGGGAATTGTTAGAGTGGATTTAACAATGAATAAAGGTTGAAAGTAATTCTGTTATAAATATGCAAAATAAATAAGGAATAAAATAAAGCTTGCTTAAATGTAGAAATAGAGTTCAGTAATATGTGATTAGCATCAATACTAAAATGACTGTGGCTTGGAAAATAAGGAATTTGCTTAATGGACATGTTTTCCTACAGAATCCGTATGCATTTCACACTGTCAGCAAGAAAGCTGACCTCTTACAGACTTGGCAAGAAGGAAAAAAAACAGGATGTATGCATTTCACATTGTCAGTGAGAAAGTTAACCTGCTTCTGTAAAGAATGGACAACGGAAAAGCAATATGTGCATGTTTCTATCATATGACATTAAGTAAAGTAAAATCCACTGCTCAGCAAGCAAACGCTGTAGTTCCATGAGGTAGATATAATGTAAGTCACAAAGGAAGCGGCATACAGCAGAAGTAAGAACAAAACTCCAAATTTAATTCCAAGAATGTGCACTTATAACATACGGATGAGCGCTTTCACCATTACAGCTTCTTCAGATCCTTGTATAAAAGTCACAGTAAACCTCCCCTTATATAAGCAGCTCAATTAATCAATTAAAACAATTTAAACAATTAAAAGCAATACTGGAGAATTTAAAGAACTCTCCCATATATAAACATGTTAATGTAAAGTAAGACAGAAATATATAAAACTTGCATAGTGACCTAAAAACATATAAATAAACATTCTGATAAGTTAATGTTGATAAAATACATAATCAAGAACATATACAAATAAATGATAGTTCATTTTATGTGCCTGCGTTGTCTCAACTTAGGTTTTATAGAAGCTCTATCATTCAACCCATGCCCCCTATCAGCTTTCAAATGAATGATCCAGTCAGTCTCCTTAGATTCAGTAAGATTCATAGTATTACCACCCCTCTTATTCACAACAATTATCTCTAGGACCCGGAACAAGAAAGTATGATCATTGTCATTGGTGATTATATGTTTTGCTAAGGCATTGTGTAAAGTGCCCTTTCTCATGTGGTAAATATGCTCTCTCATCCTATCCCTTAACGGCCGGTTAGTTTTACCAACATAGAAACTCGGGCATGCCTGACAAGTAGCTAAATACACCACATTAGGTGTCATACAATCTGCATCTGCCTTGATGGAGAAAATGGTGTGTAAATCCGGGTGTATAAACACCTCACTGCTATCAATAAATGAACAGAAGTTGCAGTGACCACAGGGTTTAGTGTGACCAGTGTTCTTCATAATCCTATCATGTCTGGGGTGACAAAGCAATCGCTTTAGGTTGCTCTTATTCCGAAATAGGAAACTTGGTGTCTCCCCCACAATGCGTTTCAAGTCATCATCAACCAGGAGAATATCCCAATGTTTGCTAATAATTTCCTTTAACTGATATTGATCAGAAGTATACAGAGTAGAAAATTTAATAGATCTATTTAACATATGATCTCCAACGGTTTGATCTTGGACCCTGGGTCCAAAGTATGGTGCACCTGAAGTGGTGCGTGACATGTATGCTTCCTCCATATATGGTATAATCTCATTATCCTTGTATCCCCGGGTCAGTAATCTATTTCTCAGATTGTCTAATTCTGAGATAAATCCCTGTTCAGTGGGGTTCAATCTCGAGGCTTTAATGGCCTGTCCTTTCATTATATTCTTAAAAACAAATTGTGGGTGCATACTAGACCTTAAGGAATTACAGTAACATGCCTTGCGATAGACCCCCATATTTATCATATCATCTGTTAATCTCTCAATATATAGGTCTAAAAAATCAATTCTATGTGTGGAATAGTTCATGGTAAAAGTAAGGAATGTAGTTAAATCATTCATAATGGATAGCATTGATTCCAGCTGTTCTGATGTTCCATTCCAAAGAACAAAAAGGTCATCAACAAACCTTCTGTAGAACACCACATGTTCACAGAAAAGTGCATTTTTAAATAAAACATGTTCCTCCCAATATGCAAGGAACACTAAACCCTGTGGTCACTGCAACTTCTGTTCATTTATTGATAGCAGTGAGGTGTTTATACACCCGGATTGACACACCATTTTCTCCATCAAGTCAGATGCAGATTGTATGACACCTAATGTGGTGTATTTAGCTACTTGTCAGGCATGCCCGAGTTTCTATGTTGGTAAAACTAACCGGCCATTAAGGGATAGGATGAGAGAGCATATTTACCACATGAGAAAGGGCACTTTACACAATGCCTTAGCAAAACATATAATCACCAATGACAATGATCATACTTTCTTGTTCCGGGTCCTAGAGATAATTGTTGTGAATAAGAGGGGTGATAATACTATGAATCTTACTGAATCTAAGGAGACTGACTGGATCATTCATTTGAAAGCTGATAGGGGGCATGGGTTGAATGATAGAGCTTCTATAAAACCTAAGCTGAGACAACACAGGCACATAAAATGAACTATCATTTATTTGTATATGTTCTTGATTATGTATTTTATCAACATTAACTTATCAGAATGTTTATTTATATGTTTTTAGGTCACTATGCAAGTTTTATATATTTTTGTCTTACTTTACATTAACATGTTTATATATGGGAGAGTTCTTTAAATTCTCCAGTATTGCTTTTAATTGTTTAAATTGTTTTAATTGATTAATTGAGCTGCTTATATAAGGGGAGGTTTACTGTGACTTTTATACAAGGATCTGAAGAAGCTGTAATGGTGAAAGCGCTCATCCATATGTTATAAGTGCACATTCTTGGAATTAAATTTGGAGTTTTGTTCTTACTTCTGCTGTACTCCGCTTCCTTTGTGACTTACATTATATCTATAGTAAAAATGATTCGGATTGTTTTTCTATTTTGGATGGCTCTAAAAGGGGCAATAAAGCTGTTGCTGGTGATATACTTGGCTCTGATGTTCATATCTCCTCTTGCCGCTTTAAGAAATTGGATGACGTCATAACGGTGGCGCAAATCCATAATGGCTATGAAGGAAGGCGTTCTCCATGTAACGCCAACAGTTTTGTTGAAGTATGTGATGCGCAGGGGCCTGCTCGACAAAAAAACTGTTTTAAAAGCAATTGTGTGGTCCAGTTTGAAGGAGACATTGAATCTGCCTCTGTTGATTTTTCTAATGCGAAACAAATACGATGTCAAGAAGGTTTACCTGCAGGTACTGTCTATACTAAACTAAATGGCAAATTTATAAACAGTAATAATTCTTGTACAAGCAGCAGGGTGACTGAGAGAAGAGAACATTTGAATACTACTAATAAGTGTGAATCTTGTGCTTGTAAAGAAACTGTATTTTCTAAAAACAATAATGAACATCTTGGTAATTTGTTTCAAAAACATTTTACTTTTGCTGGTACCAGCCCCAAACGGAACAATGGAACACTGGTTAACAGGGAAACTGGACAGCATCATTTTGAATCATTAAGATATTTATGCTTTTGAGAGGAAATTATTTAAGCTTAAAATGTGTCAAATGGAAGTGTGTTATTTAAATGAATACATCAAAAGACAAATAGTTCCACAGGGACTTAGTCTCTTTAAATTTCCTTATGGAATTTATTATGACACTGACACTGTTAAGATATTTATTGATATGTTTAACAAATGGGGTTTGGAATTATTAGGTAAAACTGTCTCCTTTTATGAGGCTATGGAAACAAGGCTTTGTGATGAAGTGAATGTATTAAATGAAAAAATCATCACTGATTTATTATTTGCACAATATGAGAATTTGTATTATAAAATCATTAGCAGGGTGGATCAAAAATGTGATAATATTTCCAAGAAAAAAGCTAAGAAGTTAGATAGAGATTTTAGACAGTATAAACTGCACAAGGTATATCCCACTGATAAATTAGTTTTTCATGAAAGAGAATATGAAAATGCAGCAAATGAAAAGGTGAGAGGACCAAACCTAACTCTAACTTTAATTTTGAACTACATAGTGAAAATTTCAGGGAAGCTGAGTCGGACTATCCAGTTGACTTTCAGGATTTTCCGCTTCCCAGATGCTCAGAGAGAATAGCGAATCGCAGACAGGGGATGTACAAAACCTACAGCAGGGCAACACAGCAGAACCATGGGTATACCAAGTGGTAGATCCTGCAGTTCAAATACAATGTATAGATAATATCCAATACAGTTTAAATGGCTTTAATATATACAACTATTCTGAGGTTCTTGTTACCAAAGAACTCTTCTCTTTATTCTCCAAAGGATTTAAATTTGTTCCAACTAAAGTACCTGATATAGCTAAGGTAATGGTTGATTTACAGCTATATCTAAGGAAATTAAATCTGAATATTATGTTTTCGGGCAAACCCTCTAGAGTAGAATCGAAAGATATTCTTAAGAGAAGTAGTACATTCAATCCTCCATTGCATCCGTTAGTTACTGCTTATGAAAAATTAGTTAAAGATGATTTATATAAAGCATGGGGAGAGAAAAGAAGATTATTTACTAACTTAAATCATGAAGAAAGGAACCTCTTAAAGACCTTAAAGGAAGACAAGGGTATAAGAATTATGACACCTGACAAAGGAGGTGGGGTTGTCTTATATAGTTCAGAAGATTATACCAATGATATGCAAAATATACTATTTAAAGCAGACAATTATTCTTTGTGTTCCAAAAATGAAATACATATTTCATATCGTAGACTAGATAGTTATCTATATGAATATTTAATGGACCAGAGAATATCTAAGGATGACTATGATTTTCTACTGAATAAATATCCCAAGATTTCAGTGATTTTTGGAATACCTAAGATACACAAGAACCTAAAAAAGCCACCGTTTAGACCAATCGTAGCAGCTGCAGGTTCCAAAACGCATAATATAGCAGTATATGTGGATAAAAAACTGAAGCATATTATGAACAAATTCCCCCACTTATTAAAGGACTCATGGGATTTTTTAGGACCAATTAACAAAGAATTATGGTCAGTTGACATTTTCTTTCTTACTATAGATGTGCAGGACCTTTTTTCTTGTATTCCTAAAGCAGAAGGTTTATGTTTGTTTGAGGATGTACTTTTCACTTATTCATCTTTGACCCCAGATGAAGTATTACTTTTATGTGAACTAATGAATGTTATATTAGAAAATAATTACATATTTTTTGAAGGAGAATATTTTCAACAGCTCAAAGGGGTTGCTATGGGTGCAGCCTGTGCTCCCTTGTATGTGAATTTAGTTCTCCTGGGTTGGGAACATAAGTATGTTTTTCAAAATGAATTATTTTCCACCAATGTTATATATTACGGCAGATTTTTGGATGATATTTTTATTTTATGGAAAGGATGTCAAGAACAAATAATTGAGTTTGTCCAGTATTTGAATCAAACTACAGAATATTTAAAGTTCACCTATCAGTTTGATAAACAAGAAATTAATTTCCTGGATACTAAGATCATTAAAGGCCAGGATGGTTTCATCTCCAAAATCTACCGTAAAAACACATTTTGTAACAATTATTTGCATTATACTAGTCACCATCCTATTCATCAGAAAAAAAGTATTATAAAGGGACAGGCTATAAGAATAGCTAGGATGACAACTGATAAAAATGATGTTATAACAGAGTTTAAAAATCTAAGGGATATGTTTTTAGAAAGAGGGTATCCAGGACACTTCATTGATCCTATACTTATGGATGTACTTAATAAATGGGGTAACATTTATATACCCTTATTAGGCACTGGTGGAGATGGATCTGATAACAAATCTACTGCTATGATAGTTCAGGATACACCTAACTTCCAACAAGCTTGTGTAGTGCAATATAGTCCTTTGTATTCTCAGATTAAAGGAATCCTGACAAAAAATTGGAATATCTTTAAAACAAATACTGAGATATTCCGTATATTGGGGGATAAACCCATATTTTCTACAAAGGTAGGACCTAACATGAAGTCCTTGTTAGAGGCAGGTTTGTTTCCAACAATAAACAGGGTAAAAGATGTGGAAGTAAACCTTGTGGCAGGTGCTCCTATTGTCCGTATATATTACAAGATACTTCTATTTCTCTTGATAATAAAAACAAAAGTCATGTTTTTTTAAAAAGTGGCAATTGTTGCTCCAGCAAATTAGTTTATATAGCTAGGTGCAACACCTGTTCTTCCTTTTATATAGGGAAGACAGAGAGAATGTTCAAAACTAGAATATATGAACATCTTTATGATATTAAAAACAACAAAGATACTAATGCATTATATAAACACAGTATTTTATGTACCAAGTTTACATGTTTTAAGTTTGGTATACTTGAATTTGTAACAGTGGAAGCAAGGGGTGGGGATTGGCAAAATGTATTGTATAAAAAGGAGCTATTGTGGCAATTAAGGCTAGCTGCTGATTATCCACCAGGGCTTAACGAGCATATCACTATAATGCCAATTCTCAAGGAAAAGGCAGACTCAGATTAACAATATCAAAGACATCTGTAAACATATTTGTGAATATATTTATACATACTTTTTTGTTATGATGAGTTCATGTAATGGACTAGTATTTTATATTATTTATGTCTTGAGAATATTTGATTTTTTATATTCATTACTGAGTAAAACAATTTTATCCTATTTTAATTAACTGGTGTTTACATATTCAGGAGTTGTGATTTTTCATTGATGGAATTGGTTGGATTAGAACCAATGACTAACCAGCAACATGTATTTAAATGTGAAAATTTTCAATGGCAATTTGTTCTGAAGAAGTCATACTAGTTGATGAAAGCGCTTAACAACTTTGGTTTATTATTTTTAATATTAAAACAGTATTGTGGACTCGCAACATTGTGCTCTTTTATTTTATCTGGTTTTCTCTTTGAGCACTTGTAGCACCATTTCTTTGGACTCAGACTGTGATAACTAGACTTTGATTTCAGCAGAATCCAGCCAGCAAGACCTAGTGTATTAAGAAGACTTCGGATCCATCACAGTAACAGCATCCTAAGCAGCACCTTGATTAGCCTTTATCATTAATTTTTCAGTGAATATTCCTTTCTTTATGGACCCAAAAATTAAACCCCGACAAGATTTGCCTTTACATGAGAAGTGAAAGAAACTGGTGTGGATGGCAACCTCAATAACTCCTCAGCTCGGACACAAAATAAAAGAATAAATGATTTATTGCACAGAAACACAAAATAAATCCAAGTTAAGCGCTTTCGTCTGACACTAGCAGACTTCTTCAGAACATAGGCAAACATCAACTCTTTCATTTTAAATACATTTAGGTGCCAAAAAGCCACTTTCCAATCAACCATGAATTAAAGGTACATGAGCGTATAAGTGTATTCATGACACAAATCCTTCCTTAGTGAATACCTATCTGAAAAAATAGATGAGTTACCATCTAGAATAAAAAGTAGTACAAAAGTAATACATTGGTAATACATAATGCCCTAAGAATAAAAATACATAGTACACTGAGTTGAGAAGATAAAATGGAAAAAATAAAATAATATAACTCATAGAAGCTGGAATACAATCGAACACATGGTAAAAACCTACCAATTAATGTTACTATGAAACCTAAATATAACAATTACAATAGATATGATGATTGTGAACTATTAAATATTTTAAAAATATTAAATGTTTTAAAAATAGTAGAAATAGTAGAACATTAAATATATTAAGAACTGATATATTGTAAGAATTGATTTAAAAAATTGATGTATTGTAAGAATTGATTAAAAAATTGATATATTGTAAGAATTGATTTAAAAAAAGAAGAAAGAAAGAAATAGCTGTAGATGAGCTGTAAAAATATCTGTTAAAATACTTGTTATTTTAAATTTGCTATTATTGATAAGGTTAATATCACAGTATTTGGGGGGAATGTAAAAGCTTTATTGGCCATGAAAGAGAGCAAATGGCAAATTATTACTGATGCCACAAGACTGCCTGGCATCTATGATTTCATCAGTATCAAACCGTTCCTGCAGTTAGCATAGTGGTTTTTGAATAGCGACCTGCATTTACATATACATTCCTATATATTCTTAAAATATTCTCAAAGCACTTTTAAAGCAATTTAACACATTTTTTTCAAGTATTTTAACAGATATTTTTACAGCTCATCTACAACTATTTCTTTCTTCTTTTTTTAAATCAATTCTTACAATATATCAATTTTTAATCAATTCTTACAATACATCAATTTTTTAAATCAATTCTTACAATATATCAGTTCTTAATATATTTAATGTTCTACTATTTCTACTATTTTTAAAACATTTAATATTTTTAAAATATTTAATAGTTCACAATCATCATATCTATTGTAATTGTTATATTTAGGTTTCATAGTAACATTAATTGGTGGTTTTACCATGTGTTTGATTGTATTCCAGCTTCTATGAGTTATATTATTTTATTTTCCATTTTATCTTTTCAACTCAGTGTACTATGTATTTTTATTCTTTATTCTAGATGGTAACTCATCTATTTTTTCAGATAGGTATTCACTCCTTTAATTCATGGTTAATTGGAAAGTGGCTTTGTGGCGCCTAAATGTATTTAAAATGAAAGAGTTGATGTTTGCCTATGTTCTGAAGAAGTCTGCTAGTGTCAGACGAAAGCGCTTAACTTGGATTTATTTTGTGTTTCTGTGCAATAAATCGTTTATTCTTTTGTTTTGTGTCCGAGCTGAGGAGTTATTGAGGTTGCCATCCACACCAGTTTCTTTCATTTTACGTTGTTTACATGAGAAGTGGTTATTATTCACACAGTTCTCTAAATTTGAGTTACTTGACTTTAAACTGCAAGTTTATACATTCTTTTTTTTTTAGGGTTTTGGAATAGGCTTGTGATTTTAAGGGTGTGCTTCTTTTTTTATAAATTCTTCTTAATATGTTTTGTATTAACGTATAATGGTTAAGTTGTTTACCTTGTAGACATAAGGTGCAGGCTTTTATTCTCACATGGGGCAATTGGTTAGGCTTAAAATGGCCGACCAGGGCAATTAGCCTATTATTAACCTACGGACCTATGAACATATTACCTAGACATCAATATAAAATACAATAAAAATATACATTTGAAACTAGATCACAGTCTACTACTTTAATAGTTAAGCAAATTTAGCTGTAGGTAAGAAGTTGTTTAATGCTTCCAAAACCACCACATTTCAGTGATTTGTGAAAATAACATTTTTGTAAAATCACATCTAGAGTACCAACTGAACTGCAATGTTGGTTTGAAACATAACCTGAAAGGTAATCTGTTTGTAAATGTTATTCTAATGTTGTTCATCTTGATTATGGCTTTAAAAGGTCTTTTGACCTGTTCACCTACCTGGTTAATAAAGCTAATAAAACAAATCAAGAAAGTGCTAGCATGGGCGGCCACAGTGGTGCAGCGGTTAGCATTGCCACCTCACAGCAAGAGGTTCTCCCATTCGATTCCCGGCTGGGGTGCCTTCTGTGTGGAGTCTGCATGTCCTCCCTGTGGTCATGTGGGTTTCCACCAGGTGCTCCGGTTTCCTGCCACATCCCAAAGACATGCTGTAGGTGGATTGGATACTCGAAATTGGCCCTAGGTGTGACTGTGTGCATGTGTGTGCCTTCTGTGGAAGGTTGGGCACCGGGCTGGCAACTCAACTCTGTAAAACTCCACTGCCAATCATGAGCAGACAGGTGATCCACTGTGGCGACCCCTAACCGGGAAAAAGCTGAAAGAAGAAGAAGAAAGTGCTAGCATACATTTGACATAAATCACTTGAGGCTCTAAATCACCTTACTTTTCTTTTTATATTGTGAGTTTTACTATAAGTCAGCATAACACTGTTTGTTAACTATGACCTCAAATGAGTATTTCCATGTATATGTAAAGTACATTCACTCATGTCCATTGATGGGCTATTTATTGCCAGGCATTTTGCTCATCCCACACCTCTATGCAACCAATAAAAACATCCTTTATGCTTAAATTCACCAATGTAAATAGACTATGGGGGTGCAGTAGAGTAGACTAGTTCTTGCGGTTAAATCAAATTCTTACTTCAGATATACTGTTGTAATGTAAGAAAGAAACCTCAGTCCATTCCTCAACATCTTATACGCAGGATAGAACTTCCTTCCTATATTTTTATTCACTCATAGTTAAACATCAGATGTTATTAATAGATAGACATTGACTTTTAAACCCTTCAGCCTTAGAGCCAGGGATATTCCCTTAACCTTGCATCAATCTTTCAAAGGGTGGTTGCAGCCTTTCTTGTTTTGATTTTAACATAATCCCTGTACATGTTAACTCTCTCAATTTCTTACCGATTAACCCCGATTGTCAAACAATTTTCCTACTATTACCTTTTTTTATTATCTGAAATCATCTTTGTTTTACAAACACTGAGCATTACATTTTTTTGATGAGTAAAAACCTTCAAGGCAGGTCTTTTTGAGTGTACCATAATCAGTAGCTATAAATCATCAATAAAAACAAGTGTAAGGGTGGGCTTAACGTAACTTTTTGGGACATCCTCTACCGGACTCTAAACTATGCAATACATCATGTAAACTAAAAAGAACTAAAGAGTCAAGATGCATTCCTGTTCTACATGTTTTGTAATCTTGAATTCATCTCAAGGATGCTACTATGATGATATTTTATCTCTGCTCTACATCAGGATTGTGATATTGATGAAACCAGGGCATTTAGGTAGCATATGTAAGATCTCTCTGATAAACAGGGCAAAATGAGTGGGTCTCAATAATGAAGGTCCTGAAAGCGCATTGTTACAGACAGAGCAGGATATGAGGATTTCCTGAGTCTATATGGTTAGGCAACAGGAATAATGAAGGAGAGAGCATTCAATAAGAGATACAGACAGAAGATTACAAAAAACAGTGGTCAATCTGCATCTCAGATAGACTTTTTCCTTGTAATTGCAAAGTCATCTCTAGTGAAACTGTCAGTCCCTATAATAAAGCACAATACAATATGGTGACCATGATCATTTGCAAGCCATGATCCAAGAAAGCACCAAGTTCAACAGTTGAAGACTTGAAAGTTGGATGGAATGAAAGCATCAAAGTTCAAGGAAATACTTAAGACTCCAGCACATTAGGTAAAAAAGGAAATAGCAGGGAGCTGAAAAGGAATGTCAGCATCTCAAAACAGCATGCATGAAGACAATACATCACTTATGTATTGGAGTCAAGTATGCAGAAAAGGTACATGAAGAAGATATGTAATAGAATTCACAAGTCCATGAAGTTATAAAAAAGACTGCATGTATGGGGAGCATGGCCAAGATGTCAATCTGAAAGCAGCATAAAATTCCTGCTCTGCTTCATTGAACTACTTTTGACAGGATTTCTTTGGTAATTTCACCAGTTACCATTTACAAGTTCTGTCTCTAAGAACTGGAAACATCTAGGATCATATTGGTATAAAAATCAAGTGATATATTTTATATATTCTTATCAAACTTCAAGAGGAAAGAAAAAAGGAAAATATCTCTGAAGGAAGACAAACCAATCCAAGTCTGCTCAACAAGACAATACAATGAAGAAGGAGCTGCAGTCAATTCCTTCTAATATTCAAGGCTTGGTTTTCAAAATAGACAAAGGTGACTATAAAGTAGATAAAATAAAAGAAGACTGCACCAAATAAATTGAATTAATAAACAATGTACTCAAACAGAAAATCCAGATAACAACTATAGAACAGTTTGTTTCTGATATTGATTTTAGATTATCAGAGGGAGAACACAACACTGAATTCTTACTACAACAAAATAACAAACTTATTGAGAAAATAAATTATCTGGAAAATAGAGCCAGAAGAAATAACATCAGAATCTATGGGGTTCTTGAACAAATGGAAGGTGAAAATATGGTGAACTTCTTATCTTCCTGGATTCCTAAAATATGAAATCTACCAGAAGCCCTGTCTTTCAGTATAGAAAGAGCTCACAGATCTTTAGCCACAATTCCTTCAAACAGAAAACTTATACAGCCGAGATCCATTATAGTGAAGTTTTTTTTTCAAGTAAAGATAAAGATTTTGTCCTGAAAACTGCCTGGTCTCTCACACCTTTGAAATTAGGAGCCTCACAAATCAGATTTGACAATGATTATTCTTCAGTTGTGGTCTTGAAAAGGAAAGCCTGCATTTCCCATCTAAAATATCTGAAAAAAGCTGGCATCAAAATTCACTTGATCTTCCCTGCACAAAGGGGAAAAAAACATTTCAAACATTGGAGAAAGCTACTACTTTTGTTCAGAAAAAGAATTCATTAAAGCCAGTTAAAGAAATGGACTCCAGCATTACTGTAAAGAGGCAAGCTCAAAAAATGAATGGTCAGTCAAATAAAAAATAAAGACCAATAAATAGCTTAAGTCTCCCTGTTTTAACATCATTGAAATAACTGACTGTTCTCCTGAGATAACTGAACTAAGGTAATACATTTTATTTACCCAAACCCTTCCATTACCTGATAGCACAGTTAGTTTTTCAAACACCTCACCTTCTTTATTTGTAATCTGTTCCCACAATATAGCCAAAATAAAACTACTGTCTACCAACTCCAAACTTAAATTATGTCTTCTACAGCAATCCAACCCCTTCTCACAGAGCCATCTATACTATTATTCACCTTCTCCTCTCTCTAACTCAATATGGGGACATCCATCCCAATCCTGGTCCAAATGACACTCCAAAACCCACCTCAGATCCAAAAAAAACCAACAGCTACATTTAATGACAATAAACACATGGAGTATTTGTAATAAAATCACAGAATTTCATGCCTGGCTAACCATCCACACCCCAAACATTGTTGCAGTAACTGAGACATGGCTAAAACAACATATCGCTGATACTGAAATTCTTCCACCAGGATATAACATTATCCGCTCTGACAGAGTCCATAAGAAGGGTAGTGGCATAGCATTAATGTATCAAAACTCCCTGAATATTACAACCTACATCAAACCAGTCCCTTGTTTTGGAAACTTAGAATTTTTACTAACATCCCATCATATTAACAGCAACACACATCTAAATATTGCAGTAGTTTACACCCCCCCCCCCCGGCCACAATATCCCCATTCTAGAGGATTTTCTATTCTGGATAAACCAGAATGTCTCACAAGAGACAATAATACTAGGTGACACCAACATTAATTGGCAAAATCTAACTGCCACCTCTCCAGTCACTAGTATAAATCTGCATGGCTTCACACAGCTTACAGTACATCTACCCATGGTCTTTCCACAGTATCTGAATCTACCTTAGACTGGATATTAGTATCCCACCCTCACAATTACTCAAAATCAGGCACCCTACCCAACATACTAAGTGACCACCTCCCAGCATACACCCAATAGAACTCACCCTCAAGCATCAAGGAACCTCACTAACTTTAACCAAAATAAATTCATAAGCATTTTGAAAGCTCAAAACTGGATCCCACTAAAAACACTCCCCTTAGACGAAGCTGTTAAGTACGTCAACAAACATTTTATGGATACTCTCGACAGCTTAACCTCAAAACAAACCAAGCAAACTAAAATTAATCATGTCCCTTGGATAACAAAAACATACTAAACAAACTCTCCTATATAGAGACAAAGCATGGAAAGCATGGCAAAAAACAAAATAAAACAAAACAAAATGAATTACAAACAAGTCCAAAATAAAGCCAAAAAGCTAGTTGTACAAGATAAAAAAATGTACTTTTCCTTTCAGTTATCCTCCCTAAACAACAATCCAAAAAGGTTCTGGAAGTCTGTCTCCACTCTACTTAATCCTGGCACATTACAAAACCCGTCCCCTGCACTCAATAAGACACCACAACAAATTTCTCATGACTTCAACACCCATTTCATTACTTACATTCAAAAGTTAATCAAAACATCAACCCACTATACCATTAATTCCTTACTTGATAACAATAGTCCCCCTTCCTCAGACAACTCTACAAAAACTCCCTTAGCTCTTATCTTAAACAAACTAAAACCCTGCTCTCTTTCCACAGATTATCTTCCCCCAGAATATCTACAACTAACAGCAAAGGCGATCGCATATCCAATTACCATTCTTATAAATCGCTGTATCTCAGAATGCTATATCCCCCAACTGTGGAAAAAATCTATTATTATACCATTACACAAAGGGGGGAATTCCCATGATCTCTCTAACTATCTCCCTATCTCTATACTTTCTACTTTATCAAAAATCTTAGAAAAATGTGTTCATACACAATTACTTAAACACCTCTCTGATAATGCTTTTCTTGCCCTGCTCTCATTCACTGATACTGTCAACAAAGCTTTGGATGCTGGTCACCCTACTTCAGTAGTCTTATTGGATTTATCTAAGGCTTTCAATACAGTATCACATACTAAACTGCTAAACCAACTATCAAAACTAGATTGTTCACCTAAATCTATACACTGGTTTACCTCTTACCTAAACAGGGAACAACAATCAGTAAGATGACATAATGTACAATCTGATTATCAAACAAACAACATAGGTGTCCCACAAGGATCCATTCTAGGGTCACTACTTTTTAATACCTTCATCAATGACCTTCACAGAGCTTTCTTACTAGGTAATCTCATCCAATACGCTGATGATTCCACAATAATATCTACCTACAGTAACTTCTCAGACCTTCTTACAATTACACAAAATGCTTTCACATCAATCAAATCTTGGCTTAATAATGCACAGCTGTTGTTAAACCCCCCAAAAAACTAAACTTTTACTATTCTCTACAAAACCGCCAGACAAAGATTTCAAAATCTTTTCTAAAGATAGTACAGAAATTGAAATAGTGAAAACAGCTAAATTCCTAAGCATGGCAATAGATGGCAAATTCACTTTTGAGCCGCATATTCTCAATGCAATAAAGAAACCACACTTTAAATTAGGCAAACTTTATTGTCACAAACTCTACCTGGACAACCCCACTAAAACAAAACTTGACAGTACCTTACTCATCCCTTCCCTTCTATATGGTAGTGCATCTATACTAACCTTCACTCAACCCTTAGTAACAAATTACAGTCCTGCTATAATAAAATAGCTAAATTTGCCTCAGGAATGCCTAACCGCTCACACCATTGCCAAGCTATTTCAGAACTGAATTGGCTCTAGTTTTCCAACCATCTCTATTATACCCAACTAACTTTTGCCCACAAGCTAATTTTTAAACCCAGTACCTGTCCAGCACTCAGCTCCATCCTACAAACATATACTCCTACACAAACACTAAGATCCTCATGCAAACAGTTGTTAACCGTGATAAAACACAACAAGCGAGCTGGACAATGTCTGTACTCCCATAACATTGCTAAACTTTGGAATTCTTTACCCCCCCCCCCACATGACTCAAATTGACTGCATAAAAACCTTTCAATCAGCTCTAAAATCCCATTACCTAAATAACCCCTCCTGCCTCTGCAAATCAAATAGGCCACCTTAAAACTGTTTCTCAATTCTTGTATGTGAAATGTCTCATAGCAGGATCTCTAACTTCTGTCTTGTACAGTTTCAAATTTTTGTCACAAACACAGACTGTAAATGTACTGTTGCATATCTCTGCTTTTTACACATGTAACTTCTTTGCCTGTATGTTGTGATCTTAAATATTTAATAATGTAAATTCTGTACTGTCCTGAATTGCATACATGTGACTTAATTTATACTTATGTTAAATTTGTATACTTTGTAATTCTTTGTTGGAGCTTTTCTCCCTGAGCATCCACTGAAAATGGGTTTCTGACCCACTGGACTTTCCTGGTAAACAAATGTCAATAAATAAATAAATACATAGGTTCATAGGTAGGTACTAGGCTATCTGCCTGAAGGCATTTATAAACCTAGCCAGAATGTATTGGCTTTCGCCACCCCCTTAGATTAGTTCCCTGTGCCTCTGTCCAGCAGCGCCACTGAAGTGATCCCCAGGGTAAACTTTCTGTTTCCCATCCACTTATCAAGGTTTCTCTTGAAGAGTGCTAGTGAGGAACTCTGCCTAATGTAGATTGGAATCTTGTTCCAAAGCATGGGAATTCTCTGGGACAGGAATCTATCCCTCCAGCATGTCCTATTTATTGTTGTGATGAGGGTTAGATCCCTAGAGCATGTGGCTTGAGGGGATAAGGTTTTCTTTAGGTGGAGCATGTCCATCAATTCTAGGTTGGACATGGCCTTGTATGTCAGGCAGAGATCACTTCTGAGTAGGTGGTATGCAACCAAGTACAGCTGGAGTTTCTTCAGTTGAGCTGCATAGGGCATCTGTTTGAGGCCAGTGATCCTCTTGGTGAGGTACTTCTGTGGTCTTTCCAGCTGTTGCAGCTGTCTTGTATGGTACATCCCAAATGGGGTGTTGTACTCTATGATGGGTCTAATGAGTGATGAGTAGAGGGGCACAATGAACTCTTTTGATCTGGATGTAAACCCTTTTGTGATTAGGTGGGCCACATAGTAGGATTTTCTAACCACTTTGGCAATGTGATTATTATAGGAGAGATTACTATCTACTTGGGTCCCAAGATCCCTTATTAAGTTTTCCGTATTTAGGGGACTACCACCTATGTGGTAGTTTGTGGGTACTTTGTTTTTTCCAAAGGGGATGACTATGCACTTTGTAGCATTTAGCTTGAGGCCATGATTTTGACACCAGGTATCCATCTCAGTGAGACCATTTTGGAGGATGTCTGTGTCACCCAGAGGGTCAATTATAACCCCTAGTTTGCAACCGTCTGTGAACTTGGTCAGCCATAGTCCTCCTGTGCTTTCCTGTACCTCTGAGAAGTATTTGATGAACAGGAGGGGTCCTAAGACTGAGCCTTGAGGAATGCCACTTGTAACTGGTTTAGAGTCAGACCTAGCTCCCGCAACTCTCACCCTGTGGGTTCTGTCCATGAGCTAGTTGGCAACCCATCTTGTGACATAGGGGTTTTTGTTCAGGCTGGCGAACTTGTCTATAATACCAGAATGGGAAATGGTGTTGAAGGCCTTTGTGAGGTCTAGGTAGGCTGTGTGTATCACCTTTCCCTCGTCTATAGCCTTGGCAACTGTCTCAAAGAAGTCCACCAGGTTTAAGAGGCATGATCTGCTCTTAACAAAGCCGAACTAGGTAGGGTCCAGTGTTTGGAGGTTCCCAACATCTCTGTTAATGAGTTCCATGATTATGTGCTCCATAGCCTTGCAGACCAAGCTAGGGCGATAGTTCCTGGGGTCTGTTGTGGCTCCACCTTTGTGGAGTAGAATAACCATTGCTGTGTGCCACTCTATAGGTACATAACCTGTGGAGAGGCTGAGTTTGAACAGTGTGTTCAGGTGAGGGGTTAGTTCATCTTTGAGCTCATACAGGATGCAGCCTGGGACACCATCTGGTCCCACTGATGCTGTGTTTTTGGCTTTGGAGAGGGCTGTTTGGTTGGACCTTTATGTTTCCCAGTGTTTTCAGAAATGCAGAATGGGGGTCCTGGGACATGGTGGGTGATCTGCAGCAAGCTACAATTTGAATTGCAGTTTTGACCGCTGTTAGTTGCACATGGATGATCTCTGAAGCATCATGCTGTGCCACTAACCTGGAGGTGTGGGTATCCTTGATAAATATGGATATGCCCCCGCCTTTTGTATTTCTGTCTGGGTTCTGTGGCTGAAATGTATGGTATGAGTTGTAGGCTGGTAGTGCTGGGGTGCTCTCTGGAGCCTTAAACCAGGTTTCTGTTACTGCACATATATAAAATTTTCTCCATACTGAGGAGTGCCTCGAGTACATGCATTTTGAGGTTTAGACTTCTGGCATTGAGTAGCATTACCTTAATTTTTTTGTTACTTGTGCTATTTACGGCAGTGGGTTTGTCTTTTGAGCCTTGCCTAAAAAAGGCACTATGGGGGTGGCAAGAGCCTTGGCCAGTATTTGAAAGCCTAAGGGTGACAGGTGCAAGCTGTCTCAAGTGAATCAGCGTGGCTTGTCGAGCATGTCATCCCAGGCAGACAGACACTGGATCCCCTTTGAATGACACCAGAAACTTAGTCAATTGTTGAAATTGATCATTTTATTCTTTATACTGTGGTATCATTCTTGGTGAGGGCAGGATGCTACTCAGGGTCAGCGTCATACTGGCCTGGGCTACGTAATCAGAGAGCTCTTCCATGTCTCTCTTCATGTAGTCCAGGGAGGTACGGCTAAGGTAATTCACACCAACATGGACAATGACAGAGTTATATTTGTACTTGTTCTGGAGTGACCTGAGAGCTTGTGTTATGTGGCGGATCCTGGCACCTGACAGGCAGCTAACAGTAACCTTCTCCTTATTCAGCCTAGTGAGTGGGATGTCAGTGTGCCTGACTATAGCGTCACCTATTACTAGTATGTTGGGTATGTTATTCTGCCTTAAGGGCTGTGATTGCTTGGCACACTGGTTTTGTGAAGTATGTGTTTCATGGTTTGTGTTGGGGGTGTGGAGGTTGCTTGGATGTCTGCTTTGGAGGTCTCTGTTGCTTTTGCAGATTTTTATTTAAAACCTCTGAGTATGTTTTCATGTATTTATGTGTGTTTTTGCCAGTGCTGGTTTAATGGGTCTATGTGAGACTGGTGGTGTGATGCAAGTATTTCCCTTCTCCTCTTGACTGTCTGATCCAGTCTTGGGTTGAGAGAGCTTAGCTTCCAGTTTGGCTGTATAATTGCATCTGTCACATGTATTAGTGTTTGGTGGTAGGAGGAGACGGTTGTCTGTGTACATGAGGCATTTGTAACATTGCCTCAAAATGCCCAGATTCACCAGTTGGACTGAAGAGTACACCTGAAACTGCCCTTTGGACATGCCTGGATAGATACAGTGAACTGTTTTACTGAATGGCTGGTAAGGTTGAATAGAGAGCTTTGTCCTTCTGTTCAGTATCGGGTGGGTCTAGTGCTAGGGTTTATAAGTGCTTGCTATGAGTTTTGAGTAAGTGCCAGGCTGAGAAATGAATGGCTTGAGTGCTTAAGTTGAAAGTTTGTCTAGTTCCAAGGGAAAAATTGAAGAGGAGACTTTCTGGAGCCAGGAATAGTTATACCTTAGCTAACAGGTGCACCCAAATCGGGCAAATGCATTTGTTATAGCAGGGAAATGAAAGAGATAGAAATTAGCCCAAAATGGCCAATAAACTTCTAATTTCTGGGCTGAAACCACTCCTCCAGGGACAGATAGGCTGCTCAAAGCTCCCCTCTCTCACAGGTAAACAGAGAAACGTACTTCTATCCAAGTAAGGTATGGGCAAACACAGAGATTTGTAGCACAGCCCTGAATTCAGCACTAACCTGAAAACTGGACTATACTAGCTTAGAAAGATGGGAAACAAGTATATTTTTTTTGTGTTTTGGTTTTTTTTTGCTTTTTTTCAGAAAATAAAGCGAATACAATAAAAAAAAAGACTTTAAATGCACAGAAAAAGATACTTATTGTTATATATCTCAGATCAGAGTTGTAGTCAATGCCCCTAGTAATAAAGTAGGAAGAAACCCAAATACAGTAAAAGCAGATGACTAAAGTGCAATTTTTTTTTAACTTTAAGTTAAATATTTATATTACTTTCAGCTTCTCAGTCGCAACAGACTACAAACCAATTTACAAGGGAAGCTGAGTAACCATAGAAAATCTTACAGTAATATATTACATTTTGGATACACAAAAAATCAATATAATTATATAGTGTAGTTGTCTTTATTCACACAGACACTATTTACCACCCTCCACTTTACAATAGTATGATATTATATGATAAAAATATTGTGCTTGATGTTAAAAGAAGATTTTTGAATGTAGAGTTCTTTACACATGTGAATGGTTATGCTGCCTTCTTTATCTGTTATTATTTTCATTAATTAGTGGTTTTATTGTGTGATTTTTTTTCTTAAAGGTCAATACTTTAATGTATAAAGTAATCTAAAACATGTTTTACATTGTTTAAACGCTTTCTTTTTACAGTTTAAATTCCTGCTGACTTACTGTTATAGCTTTTCTGAGGTTTTTGAAATTAGCTTGAGCTTTTAAGTGGTCTATGAGTCTCCATCTTCATGAAGAACCATTCACAACTGAAACTAGGAAATAAACTGAAACCTTTGAACTCTAATCTCCATGTTCAACACAAGAGAGCAATTGGAATTAAAAAAACAGACTTTTGGATAAATTTTTCAAACAATAATTTACTTTTTATTTGATAATGAAATGCAAGTAAGCATTTTATCTTAAAGAAATTACTTAATACTTGTATTTATCTTTTTGAATTGTTAGCTATGCATGTTTAGATTCAACAATAAAGAGGGAAAGTTTTGAGTGTTACTCCTGAACAAATTTTACTACAAAACACCCCTACCACCAGAAGAAGGGGATAGCTAAGAGTCAGTTCATAAGAATCTCTAGACTGAGTTCAGAAGATAAGGTTTGCTGCAAACAGTTTGAAGAGTTTAAAGTAATGCTGTTGGAACAAGATTATCCCATTAGCCTACTTAATCAGATCCAGGATGAAATTTGGGCAGGTTGGTGAGAAAAAGATGCACTTATTATAAGGAATAGCTTCAATGTGACAATTAATGAAAGCAAGTTTGGTTTTAATTGAGCCAGTATGATCTTTCACTATTCACTTGAAGCAAGGGACATTCAAGAAGTGCTTAAGAGGAATTGGTCCTTAAGTCAGTGTGATGAAGACATCAAGGGCTATTTTTTGTGAAGGACCTGTTTTTATTTTTAAAAACAAACCCAATATAAAAAAACATATTAGGGAGATCAGTGGGAAATGACGATGGTACCACCACCATGGTGAAATGTGATCATTGCAAATATTATGCTTACATTAACACTAGCTTGTCTCATTTATGGCCATTGAAGATCTTTACTATTTATAATTGGTGAGATTTAATTGCCAGTCAGCTAGCTTGGTCTGTTTGGTGATCTGTAAGAATTGTGGAGTGTACTATATGGGAAAGACTAAGAATTCTCTAAATAAGAGAATTTACCACATATGTACAACATTCACAAAAGTGATTTGAAAAATGCTCTGACCAAGCACTCTCTGGACTGTGTGGGATTTAAGAAGTTTTTTTTTCTTATTTTACAACAGGTACAGGCGAATGCATTTTCGGGAGACTGGCAAAATTATTTGCTGCAACAAGATATGTTTTAGCAGCTGAAGTTGAATGCAGCTAATCCCCCAGGCTTAAACAATTGTATATCTATTCATAGTGAAATGAAAAGAAGGCTGTCTTGTATATAATATTTTTTGTTGATTTATTATGCTTTTATATGATGACATTTATTTAGTAACTAGCCATGTTTTTGGCAGGTTGAACAACATTTTTATGTAGTTTTTATGACTGGTTAACAAAGGGTGTGTGTGTGTGTGTGTGTGTGTGTGTGTACTAACAGCTGATTCACTAATGTTTTTAAACATGGGTTTTATTAATGGCACTTTGGTTCTGAAGATGTCTTGTTAAGAGACAAAAGACCTTAATACTGTGTTTTTGTTATCAAATAAAGTGTAAACTGGGATTTGTGGCTATCTGGAATCAGTTACTTAGTTAACTAAAAACTTATTTATGACAGCATTTCTGATAGCTTTTACTAGTAATGTTTAATTTCCTTTGATGCAAGTAAAACACTAGAGTTAAAGCAAAGTAATTTGTTGTATTGGAATCAGTTTATGTCTGGTAATAAAATTAAATTAGCAGATTACTTGATAGCTTGATACAGTTGGCAGAATAGTAATTGGCTTGATATTCAAACTTGTAAAGGATTGATTCAAACTAAAATTTTATTAGACACACATAATAAAACTATACCTATAATCTTAGAGTTTATCTGTAATATTAATAATGTTTCTTTTATGAGCACCTCATTCATATCAAAGGTATATAAAATTATTAGACATGAAATTAGCTATCTAGACTTATCCTTCTGGAATCACTCAACTAAAATAAACAAAGAGTAATTTACAACAAATAATAAAAAAACTTTGAAATCAGCAGGAAGGTCAACATCTTCTCCATATTCGAGAATTTACACATGGAAATTTTTACAAAGAAGTTTCTTCACAAGTATTATGAACATCATTTCTTTCTTGTATAAAATTGTTACATTCAAAGTATGGGATGTTATATGAACTCAGCTTAGGTAACCTTTTAAACGTTTACAGGATAGTATTAGATGATTTAACATTCCTACACATGTAAATTATATGTTTGTGACAGTATATTCACTTATTTTAACTTATCATGATCACCTTCTTGTATCGAACTACTGGAAAGAAAAAATTACCTTTGGTTGAAGAAAGTAAATTCATAAATGCAATTAAATTAACAGCAAAATCAATCTCCCTCCAAAAGCTAACTTTCACCCAACTCATGATATTCAATAATGCATACTACACACGCCTTAGCTTGTATAAATTTAACTCCAAAAATTCTCCAAAATGCCCATATTGTAAAGACGAAACTGCGGACCTCCATCATATGTTTTGGAGCTGCAAATATGTATATAAACTTTGGAATTCCCTAAGGTTACAACTACAAAAGATGGGGTATCAAAATTCAACGTTATCTTGGGAATTTATGATATTACATATTCCTCCAAATAATACACCTAGATCCCAGGTGATTGTACTTATGAATATTTTCCTATTAATGAAGCTCTATATAGCTACAAATTGGATGAACCCAACTCAAACGTCTTGGGAAAATTTTAAGATCTTAGCGATAAAACACATATTAGCCTACAAATATGTTATCAATAACCAAAGTAAACATCCAAATAATCTAAAGATTTGGGAACAAATTTTCAACATTATATTAGCTTAATCCACCGAAATCAGGAAACCCCATTATTATTTTATTTTATACTATAAAGTATAACCTTTGTAAGAACCTTACTATTTCAAGAGATTATCTTTGCACAGAATAATTTTTATAGATATGTTATTCAAATGGTGAAAGCATTCATGTAAATAATGTATATATTTTGTGTTAATGTTGATAGAAGTTGTTTGGAAATTATCTCTGTATTTTCCCTGTTAAGAGTTTGTATGAAGAAGTGAAAAATAATAAAGATTTACTATTGAAAAAGAAGTTTCTTCACACCACATAAAGTTGCCATAATTTACAAAAAAGATAACATAAAATATTGTAGATGTGAATCAACACTTGATGCTGATTGGCTGCATATGATTATTAATTTTAAAGTAGTATCATCTTTTTGGACAGATTTTAGATACTTTTGTAAAGCGTTGTGGACTGATAACTGCATTATTACAGATTCTCTTATACTATTCAATGTGCCAGTCCCAGAAGTCATACCGACATACCAAATACCAATTTTATTGTCAATTATATCACCAGTAAGGAAGGTCATTACATAAAATTGGAAAAATAAGTCTACTATTTCATTTAACAGTCCCCAAGATTCACTATCCTTCCATGCAGGACTAGCTTAGTCCTGCATGTTAGCAACCATTTAGGAGCAGGATGGCAGCACGCCATGCATAGTAATGAGGCATGCTGCCTGAGCTCCTAATCTTACATGGAGCATGTAAGAGTGCAGGGGACATGTCTGAGAGCAGAACTCTCAGAATATACATGCCCCTGCAATGAAGAACAGCAGACTAGTCATAAAAGAATGAGCGAGACTGCTCATAGGTGTACGCATACCCGCAGAAACATCCCCCCACATGTACAAGAGCAATAGTTAAAAAAACAAATATAAAGATTTTTCTTTTTTTTTATGAAACAGATTAAATTTAACCATAGGTATGTGGGTTTGCCCATTGCTTAGCTACAGTTAATGCAGCTTAAATGGCACAAGAGGATAAAAAGCAAGATATATGCAAATGAGGCAGTACAGCAATAGTGTAGTGGGCAGTGCATTTATCTAACAAGCAGTCATTCCCAGTTCGAGTCCCACTCCAGTACATTTTATTTTCCATGTCAAATCACTTTGTGACCAATATTTTTACTTGCATAACCTACTAAATAACATATATTTGTGAACTGGAATACTTCATTAAATGCAGATGTAAGGTTTCAGTGTCATAATGTTGCAAAGTCCACAGATATTGACACATGGCCCATACAGTATATGTACACAGGAATCAGAGATACAAATGGAAGGTAAAATGTGTAATGAATGATAACGCCATACAGTTTCCAAATCCACCACCTTCCAGAGAACCATTAGACATTGCTGTCTAAATTAGTGCAGTGGTAAGCGGGTGTAAGCACTAGTAAGCAAGTGTAAGCACTATTAAGCAGTTGTAAGTGGGAGTAAACATATTTAAGCACTAGTAAGTGAGTTTAAGCCCATTTGTGTGGGGGTAAGCAATGAGCACATAGGTTAAGCAGTATTGAAGCTAACTCTCTGTAAGTATATTTAACCAGAGGTTAGCATAGCTTACCCTTGTGCAAACCCACGCAAACCCAGTTACAATTGCTTAAAAGTGCCTTATTCACTCTGTATACAACAGCCGCTGTCCTGGCCAGAAACAAAATAAACAGCCTTTGCAGGACTTGAACCCAGAACCCTGTACATTCTAGTCACACTAGTTAACCACAAAGCCATCACAGCAATACAAAAGATTGAGGTATCACCAAACCGATCCTCACTATAGGAAATTCAAACTGAACATGTGAAAGGAATCTATATACAGTCTTATGCTGTATAACCCACTACATAACATAAACATGTGAACTGGAGTACTGCATTAAGGCCAGATGCAAGGTGTCATTGTACTAAAGTGTTGATATCTGCTAATAAACACAAGGATCCCATACAGTATACATACACATGAATCAAGGAAACCAGACACATATATAACATGTAATGAATCAATGATTCAACAAGTGAATGAATCAATGCCAAAAAGCAAATAGTATGCAAATTAAAAATTAAGCAATGCTAAACATTGCACAGCCCAGCTTACTATGCGTAAGCAATGTGTAGGCCAGCTAACTCAATTTGCCCATTGGTATACCTCTTTAAGCAATGCCACCCTTAGGTAAGCAGGTTTGTCCATAGCTTAGCCTTTTCAAAACCATCCAATCACAACAAAGTCCAGGACATTGGCCCTATTTAAACCCAAAATGCGGGAATACATCTCATAACTGGTTGTAGCTTTCCCTTGTAGGAACTATGTCTGGAATGGGAGAGGGTGTGCGCTTCTGGGTGCAGTGCTGGGGCATCAAGGAGTCCAGAGTCATGGCAGGACTCCTTGTGAAAAACCATGAGCAGAGACTGCTGCAGGGCCAGTACCAGCATTCCCAATATAAAGCGGAAGCCTGGGAACATCTCGCCCATGACCTCACCAGTACCACTGACATACCCCGAACTCATGAGCAGGTCAGGCATCACTATGCTGACCTGAAGCTACAAAAGGGGGATCTCTTGGATCAGTGGATCCAAGAGACTAGGAGGACAGGGGAGGTCCCAGCCGTGTGTACGTATCACTCCACTACCTGTTTAATAATTGCCAGCTCATGTATATTATTGATAGGCATGGCTAAATATTCTTCTTATGTCCTTCACAGTAGCAAGTGAGTGGGCTGCAAACCAAGTGATGTCGCTTGGAGTCTTTCTGATGCAAGGCAGGTTAGTAATACTCTTGCATGTACTGTCATATGAAATAAATCTAAAAGTAGTAGTAAGTTAATTGCCTGTATAAAACCTGTATTGTTTAAGGCAAGTACTGCATATACCAGAGAATATGGCAGGAAGAGTCTCATATAGGTTGTATGTAAATAAAAGCATAATAGCCTGACAATAAAGGTCTACCTGTTGTACTGCATGTGTTTACTCTGGTACCATATGGTAATGTAGATTTTCAATCACTTAATAGTACTGTTGTATTAAGAACTGTTAGCCACACTGTGCAACATAAATAAAATGTGTAGGAATGTCTGTATATGACTGGTGTAATCCCAAGAGGTCATCGTTGGGAGGATGACATAATGGTTAAGATGTTTACCTTAAAGACTCAAAGTGCAGGGTTTGATTCTCACATGGGGTAACTGGCTAGGCTTCAAATGGCCCAAAAGGGCAGTTAGCCTAGTACTAATCTATGAACCTATGAACCTATAATACAACTGAGAGAGACATAGATAGAAAACAGTGAAAAGGCAGACAACAAAATCCAAATAGCACACACAACTGAGAAGTGAACTGTTGTATTTTAGCACACACAGCATGGTTTGAATCCTGGGAGTGGTAGTAGGCTGCATACAGAATCATACCCCACAACTGTACAGATATGTCCAGAATGTCTATCTGGTATTGTATGGCACTGTTATTGTGGCAGTTGCTCTGAATAATAAGGTATTACTCATCACTGTCACCCACACTGTGCTACATAATATAACTGTCTAGGAAATACTTTATAAGAGTGTTGTAATACAAGGTCAGAATGCAAAACCACAGGAGAATTACAGACAGAAACTAGATAAGAGATATACAATATAGCGCACACAACTGTGATGGACAGTGTTTTATTTTGAGCAGACACAGCCATGGTCCGAATCCTGGTAGTGGTAGTAGGTTGCATACAGAATCATATCCCACAACTGTACAGATATGTCCAGAATGTCCAGTATATTGGCCCATATCTGCTGCCTGTCACCCTGACCACCTGGGAAATCAGTGGGATTATCCCAGACATTTAGGCAGCAAACAAGAAATACAACTGATTGCAACACATCTATAAGAACAAACCTGTCACTCTAGCAACTCCCCAAATTGTTATGAGAGTAATAAGCCAAGTGTGTCCCATCTACACCCCCATGTTGTCAAGCTGTGACCACAGTGTGTACAGGAACATAGTGAGATGTATATGCATAATACTAATGTGTAATCTGGTAATTTGTGTGGCAATATTCAGGTAGTGCTAACAAATTTTGCTCCTACAGGTCCATCAGATACGAACACTGTGCCTAGAAGTAAAAGATTGATACCCTGTACTGGTACTGTTTACTCTGGTATTGTATGGCATTGTGAGTGTTGCAGTTGCTCTGAATAATAATGTATCACTCATCACTGTCACCCACACTGTGCTACATAATATAACTGTCTAGGAAATCCTGTATAAGAGTGTTGTAAGTCACAAAAGGTTTAAGAGGACAATAGTCTAAATATGTCCTGGTTCACCTTCATGTGGTCAAGACATGCCCAAAGTCTGTGCAAAAAGAGATGGGTAGGTAAGTGCATAACATCAACCTGGAATCTGGGAGTATGTGCAGAAACAGTTAGTGTTAACAAACAATTCCTCCACAGGTATACCAGGTAAGAGGTGTATATTGAAGGTAAAACCAGTTCATGTATATAGTTGTTGACAGCCATACCACTGTCCAAAGTAAGGCAATAGGGTAGTCTACTAATACTTGTAAGGTACAGATAACAGCACTAACTAGGAAAGTAATGTGAACTACAGGACTATACTAGTTAATTGACACCCCCCACCATATCTGCAACAATAAACTAAATACCCAACTCAATTGGTATATGCTGACTTAACTGTAATGTTGTGACATATGTCCTATTGTTTGATAATTATTTAAACCTGTTTCTATGCATGTGCTATGTTGAAATACTCCCACATTGGTGGCATGGTGCCATCAATGTACCTGCATGGTGTTGTAATTACCACTGTGGTCCCTTATATGCATGTGTTTTGTTTGCTATGCGACTGTTCCATATTTGGTATCTGGGTTAATGGGAATATCTGTGCATGCTGTTATACCTAATCCTGGAATGTGTTGACTATTACTAACCCACATATGTTTATAAAACATAAACACCATAGCACATATGGGAATGCGGGTCCCAGCAGACCCACCGGTCCCACCTCAACTGGCCGTGGCACCTGGCACCAGCACATCTGCGGCCCAACCCAGGACCACCTCGTCCATTGGTCCTGCACTACATTCGAGTGGAACCACCTCAGGTGTTGGGGCTTGCCCACCCGGGAGCGAGTGTGGACAGGAACCTGTCACCTGTCACAAGGTCTGGGTCATGGTGCATAGTAAGTTCAACCAGCAGTTTGGAGATCTGCTACGTCACCTCGAAGGCCGCATGTTGTGACTAGATGGTCAGCCTGGCTCTCCGACTCAGCCTTCAACACAGCCACCTTCGGGGCTGTGAATGTGCAATGGTGATTACCATGGGTGGGGACCTCAGTCCCACTGTTTCCATTAGGGGGCTCATGGGCTTCTGATTTCCCAACACCTTTCCCCATCAAGGTGTTTACCCTCCACGTGTCATATGCCACCCCTGTATGCATTATGTCTGTCTTGTCTGTTAACCTACCCAACCTACCTCCCCAAATATACCTACTATTCCTCCCCAACATCCACTCTC